>NC_141552.1:56350000-56650000 GCF_021556685.1 Rattus norvegicus | reverse complement strand
GCTGTGTAGATCAAGGTGGCCTTGAACTCTACAATCTGACAGCCTCTGTCTTCTGAGTGCTAGGATTAAAGATGTGTACTACCACACACCCTACTCCAAGCTCTTCTTTAATTCCTTTTGACAAGTTGGGAGCTTAGCTGGGTGGAGTCTTCTCTGAGGTCACCATCTCTTTATTCCACTTAGCATAAGGCTTTTCTTTAATCTGTTTACACTTCTTGGTGCTTCTTTTCCCCACCAACTGTACATTGTTCCGTGCTCAGCGTGATCCTTTTCATTATAGATCTGCATAAGACTGGCAGCTAAGAGCTACAGAATATTGTCAATTTTAGGTTGTTATGAAATGTCCTCTGCTAAAATTGTTAATCCATAATTTTCCAATTGAGCCTCAGGAAGATTTTTTTTTTTTAAACCCAGGCAGAAAGCAGCCATCTTCTTCACCAAAATATCACAAGAATGGTCCCTAGGCCACATACTAAAATTCTCCTCTGAATCCTTTTGAGCTGGGGCCCCACTGTTCAAATTTCCCTCAGCACCACTGTCTTCTTACTAGGATAGCCCATTAAGTCCCACTTAAAGTGGTCAACTCTTTTTCTAATCTAAAGTCCCAAATCCACATTTCTCCAAAGAAAAGTACCGTCAGGCCTATCACAGCAGTATCCCAGTCTGTAGGAGGAATGGCTCCTATGTAGAGCCAGCCGCCTATACATAAACTCTGGGGGTCACACAGCCTCAAAGGCATCTCCTGCAGGAGGACCTTGAGAACTGCCTGAGAGACCAAGTATTGCTGACACAGAAAATGCCAGCCAATCCAGAACTGCTGTTTAGAAGAGATGCTTTCTTGGGACCAATGGGGTGCCAGTGGAGGATATGGAAGGAGCTTGCAGTAGCATTCAGATGAGCTTGGTGCTGTGTTTCTCACCTGCTCCTGGAGTCTGTGTCGTTGATTCCACACCATCTCACTTTCAATCCTCAAGGGCCGGTAGGGTCAGGCAATGAGTAGTCCAGGACACAGGCAGCACCAGTCCTTGGTACCAACTTCTGTCTTAGTTAGGGTTTTATATTGCTGTGAAGAGACACCATGACCACAGCAACTCCTATAAAGGAAAGCCTTTAATTGGAGCCGGGTTACAGTTTCAGAGGGTGGAGCATGGCCACATGCAGGCAGACATGGTACTGACAGGAGCGGAGAGTTCACCATCTGGATCCTCATTGGGCCAGGCTTGACCTCAGAGCCCACCCACTGTGACACTTCCTTCAACCAGGCCACATCTCCAATGAGGGTACACCTCCAATAATGCCATACCCTGTGTGTCCGTGGGAGCTCTTTTCATTCAAATCACCACAATGACCTTAAGCTATTTTCTTTAGTAAAATAGAACTCTGAGCACAGGCTAAGGGATTAGAAAAGAGTCCCAGGGACCGGGAACTGAGCAGTTACTGGCCAGGAAGTCTTTTAAGCAATAGGTCTAAGGTCTGCTAAGATCTCTCTCAGCACAGGGGGAGCAGAGGACAGAGAAAGGACATGGATTAGGACAGCCTGATTAAAGCCACCACATATATTTTTATATCTAGATAATTCTGCATCTCCACTGGAGCTCCGACTACATATCCTTTATAGAAAACTCCTAGTTAAGAATTCCATTTAGGGGGTTGGGGATTTAGCTCAGTGGTAGAGCGCTTGCCTAGGAAGCGCAAGGCCCTGGGTTCGGTCCCCAGCTCCGGGAAAAAAAAAAAAAAAGAATTCCATTTAGACCCCTTCTGCATTTTATCTCTTGGTCCACAGTCTTTAAATCGTTTCAGTATCCACTCTGATGTATTCTCCCCTGCTCTATGAATCTTTTCCTATCTTTCCCTCTCCTGCCCTCCTCATTCCCCCTTCTCGATCCTTTACTACACATAAGGCATGTTGCCATAACAATCAACTTGCTGATTTACTCTCAGTATCCCCTACTAGACTGTAAATTCCTTCATGGATAAAGTCCTGCCCTGTTAGGCCTTAGATCTTCAGACCCAAGATTAGTGTTTGCAACTAGTAATAGGTAGTCACAAGGTATATGATGGATGGGCAGACTGGCTGATAGAATGAATGGAAAAAGGGGGAGGCTGTGCTTTATCAGCTGATGAGTGAGTTGGTCTGGGGAAGAAATTGTAAACTTGGAAATGATTAGAGAGGTCGATGAGAAACCTATTTTATCAAAATGTGCTTGAAGAGACAGGCCTGGGAAACCAGAAGAGACTGCTCCCTGCACACACATCTCGGACGCCAGAGGAAAAAGCCAAAGACCATCTGGAACCCTGGTGCACTGAAGCTCCCGGAAGGGGCGGCACAGGTCTTCCTGGTTGCTGCCGCTGCAGAGAGCCCCTGGGCAGCACCCCACGAGCGAACTTGAGCCTCGGGACCACAGGTAAGACCAAATTTTCTGCTGCAAGAAAGCTGCCTGGTGAGCTTGGGACACACGGAAGCAGAATTTCTCTAGAACCGGGCACGTTCTGTGTTTACCGGAAGTCCCACACCCGCGGATCCCGGCCCGCAGCAGCTCTCTGCTCCCAGACCCGGTGAGAGAGAGACCCAACCGCCTGGTCAGGTGGGCACTCCTGAGGCTGCAGAGCGGAAGAGACCACCAACACTGCTCACCCCTGCCCACATCCCTGGCCCAAGAGGAAACTGTATAAGGCCTCTGGGCTCCCGTGGGGGAGGGCCCAGGAGCGGCAGGACCCCTGCCGGAGACACCGCCGGACCCTGAAGGAAACAGACCGGATAAACAGTTCTCTGCACCCAAATCCCGTGGGAGGGAGAGCTAAACCTTCAGAGAGGCAGACAGGCCTGGGAAACCAGAAGAGACTGCTCCCTGCACACACATCTCGGACGCCAGAGGAAAAAGCCAAAGACCATCTGGAACCCTGGTGCACTGAAGCTCCCGGAAGGGGCAGCACAGGTCTTCCTGGTTGCTGCCGCTGCAGAGAGCCCCTGGACAGCACCCCACGAGCAAACCTGAGCCTCGGGACCACAGGTAAGACCAAATTTTCTGCTGCAAGAAAGCTGCCTGGTGAACTCAAGACACAGGCCCACAGGAACAGCTGAAGACCTGTAGAGAGGAAAAACTACACGCCCGAAAGCAGAACACTCTGTCCCCATAACTGACTGAAAGAGAGGAAAACAGGTATACAGCACTCCTGACACACAGGCTTATAGGACAGTCTAGCCACTGTCAGAAATAGCAGAACAAAGTAACACTAGAGATAATCTGATGGCGAGAGGCAAGCGCAGGAACCCAAGCAACAGAAACCAAGACTACATGACATCATCGGAGCCCAATTCTCCCACCAAAACAAACATGGAATATCCAAACACACCAGAAAAGCAAGATCTAGTTTCAAAATCATATTTGATCATGATGCTGGAGGACTTCAGGAAAGACCTGAACACACTTAGGGAAGCACAGGAAAACATTAATAAACAAGTAAAAGCCTACAGAGAGGAATCGCAAAAATCCCTGAAAGAATTCCAGGAAAACACAATCAAACAGTTGAAGGAATTAAAAATGGAAATAGAAGCAATCAAGAAAGAACACATGGAAACAACCCTGGATATAGAAAACCAAAAGAAGAGACAAGGAGCTGTAGATACAAGCTTCACCAACAGAATACAAGAGATGGAAGAGAGAATCTCAGGAGCAGAAGATTCCATAGAAATCATTGACTCAACTGTCAAAGATAATGTAAAGCGGAAAAAGCTACTGGTCCAAAACATACAGGAAATCCAGGACTCAATGAGAAGATCAAACCTAAGGATAATAGGTATAGAAGAGAGTGAAGACTCCCAGCTCAAAGGACCAGTAAATATCTTCAACAAAATCATAGAAGAAAACTTCCCTAACCTAAAAAAAGAGATACCCATAGACATACAGGAAGCCTACAGAACTCCAAATAGATTGGACCAGAAAAGAAACACCTCCCGTCACATAATTGTCAAAACACCAAACGCACAAAATAAAGAAAGAATATTAAAAGCAGTAAGGGAAAAAGGTCAAGTAACATATAAAGGGAGACCTATCAGAATCACACCAGACTTCTCGCCAGAAACTATGAAGGCCAGAAGATCCTGGACTGATGTTATACAGACCCTAAGAGAACACAAATGCCAGCCCAGATTACTGTATCCAGCAAAACTCTCAATTAACATTGATGGAGAAACCAAGATATTCCATGACAAAACCAAATTTACACAATATCTTTCTACAAATCCAGCACTACAAAGGATAATAAATGGTAAAGCCCAACATAAGGAGGCAAGCTATACCCTAGAAGAAGCAAGAAACTAATCGTCTTGGCAACAAAACAAAGAGAATGAAAGCACACAAACATAACCTCACATCAAATATGAATATAACGGGAAGCAATAATCACTATTCCTTAATATCTCTCAATATCAATGGCCTCAACTCCCCAATAAAAAGACATAGATTAACAAACTGGATACGCAACGAGGACCCTGCATTCTGCTGCCTACAGGAAACACACCTCAGAGACAAAGACAGACACTACCTCAGAGTGAAAGGCTGGAAAACAACTTTCCAAGCAAATGGTCAGAAGAAGCAAGCTGGAGTAGCCATTCTAATATCAAATAAAATCAATTTCCAACTAAAAGTCATCAAAAAAGATAAGGAAGGACACTTCATATTCATCAAAGGAAAAATCAACCAAGATGAACTCTCAATCCTAAATATCTATGCCCCAAATACAAGGGCACCTACATATGTAAAAGAAACCTTACTAAAGCTCAAAACACACATTGCACCTCACACAATAATAGTGGGAGATTTCAACACCCCACTCTCATCAATGGACAGATCATGGAAACAGAAATTAAACAGTGATGTAGACAGACTAAGAGAAGTCATGAGCCAAATGGACTTAACGGATATTTATAGAACATTCTATCCTAAAGCAAAAGGATATACCTTCTTCTCAGCTCCTCATGGTACTTTCTCCAAAATTGACCATATAATTGGTCAAAAACGGGCCTCAACAGGTACAGAAAGATAGAAATAATCCCATGCGTGCTATCGGACCACCACGGCCTAAAACTGGTCTTCAATAACAATAAGGGAAGAATGCCCACATATACGTGGAAATTGAACAATGCTCTACTCAATGATAACCTGGTCAAGGAAGAAATAAAGAAAGAAATTAAAAACTTTTTAGAATTTAATGAAAATGAAGATACAACATACTCAAACTTATGGGACACAATGAAAGCTGTGCTAAGAGGAAAACTCATAGCGCTGAGTGCCTGCAGAAAGAAACAGGAAAGAGCATATGTCAGCAGCTTGACAGCACACCTAAAAGCTCTAGAACAAAAAGAAGCAAATACACCCAGGAGGAGTAGAAGGCAGGAAATAATCAAACTCTGAGCTGAAATCAACCAAGTAGAAACAAAATGGACCATAGAAAGAATCAACAGAACCAAAAGTTGGTTCTTTGAGAAAATCAACAAGATAGATAAACCCTTAGCCAGACTAACGAGAGGACACAGAGAGTGTGTCCAAATTAACAAAATCAGAAATGAAAAGGGAGACATAACTACAGATTCGGAGGAAATTCAAAAAATCATCAGATCTTACTATAAAAACCTATATTCAACAAAATTTGAAAATCTTCAGGAAATGGACAATTTCCTAGACAGATACCAGGTATCGAAGTTAAATCAGGAACAGATAAAACAGTTAAACAACCCCATAACTCCTAAGGAAATAGAAGCAGTCATTAAAGGTCTCCCAACCAAAGAGAGCCCAGGTCCAGACGGGTTTAGTGCAGAATTCTATCAGACCTCATACCAATACTATCCAAACTATTCCACAAAATTGAAACAGATGGATCACAATTACTCTACGAATACCTTCTACGAAGCCACAATTACTCTTATACCTAAACCACACAAAGACACAACAAAGAAAGAGAACTTCAGACCAATTTCCCTTATGAATATCGACGCAAAAATACTCAATAAAATTCTGGCAAACCGAATTCAAGAGCACATCAAAACAATCATCCACCATGATCAAGTAGGCTTCATCCCAGGCATGCAGGGATGGTTTAATATACGGAAAACCATCAACGTGATCCATTATATAAACAAACTGAAAGAACAGAACCACATGATCATTTCATTAGATGCTGAGAAAGCATTTGACAAAATTCAACACCCCTTCATGATAAAAGTCCTGGAAAGAATAGGAATTCAAGGCCCATACCTAAACATAGTAAAAGCCATATACAGCAAACCAGTTGCTAACATTAAACTAAATGGAGAGAAACTTGAAGCAATCCCACTAAAATCAGGGACTAGACAAGGCTGCCCACTCTCTCCCTACTTATTCAATATAGTTCTTGAAGTTCTAGCCAGAGCAATCAGACAACAAAAGGAGATCAAAGGGATACAGATCGGAAAAGAAGAGGTCAAAATATCACTATTTGCAGATGACATGATAGTATATTTAAGTGATCCCAAAAGTTCCACCAGAGAACTACTAAAGCTGATAAACAACTTCAGCAAAGTGGCTGGGTATAAAATTAACTCAAATAAATCAGTTGCCTTCCTCTATACAAAAGAGAAACAAGCCGAGAAAGAAATTAGGGAAACGACACCCTTCATAATAGACCCAAATAATATAAAGTACCTCGGTGTGACTTTAACCAAGCAAGTAAAAGATCTGTACAATAAGAACTTCAAGACACTGAGGAAAGAAATTGAAGAAGACCTCAGAAGATGGAAAGATCTCCCATGCTCATGGATTGGCAGGATTAATATGGTAAAAATGGCCATTTTACCAAAAGCAATCTACAGATTCAATGCAATCCCCATCAAAATACCAATCCAATTCTTCAAAGAGTTAGACAGAACAATTTGCAAATTCATCTGGAATAACAAAAAACCCAGGATAGCTAAAGCTATCCTCAACAATAAAAGGACTTCAGGGGGAATCACTATCCCTGAACTCAAGCAGTATTACAGAGCAATAGTGATAAAAACTGCATGGTATTGGTACAGAGACAGACAGATAGACCAATGGAATAGAATTGAAGACCCAGAAATGAACCCACACACCTATGGTCACTTGATTTTTGACAAAGGAGCCAAAACCATCCAATGGAAAAAAGATAGCATTTTCAGCAAATGGTGCTGGTTCAACTGGAGGGCAACATGTAGAAGAATGCAGATCGATCCATGCTTATCACCCTGTACAAAGCTTAAGTCCAAGTGGATCAAGGACCTCCACATCAAACCAGACACACTCAAACTAATAGAAGAAAAACTAGGGAAGCATCTGGAACACATGGGCACTGGAAAAAATTTCCTGAACAAAACACCAATGGCTTATGCTCTAAGATCAAGAATCGACAAATGGGATCTCATAAAACTGCAAAGCTTCTGTAAGGCAAAGGACACTGTGGTTAGGACAAAACGGCAACCAACAGATTGGGAAAAGATCTTTACCAATCCTACAACAGATAGAGGCCTTATTTCCAAAATATACAAAGAACTCAAGAAGTTAGACCGCAGGGAAACAAATAACCCTATTAAAAAATGGGGTTCAGAGCTAAACAAAGAATTCACAGCTGAGGAATGCCGAATGGCTGAGAAACACCTAAAGAAATGTTCAACATCTTTAGTCATAAGGGAAATGCAAATCAAAACAACCCTGAGATTTCACCTCACACCAGTGCGATTGGCTAAGATCAAAAACTCAGGTGACAGCAGATGCTGGCGAGGATGTGGAGAAAGAGGAACACTCCTCCATTGTTGGTGGGATTGCAGACTGGTAAAACCATTCTGGAAATCAGTCTGGAGGTTCCTCAGAAAATTGGACATTGAACTGCCTGATGATCCAGCTATACCTCTCTTGGGCATATACCCAAAAGATGCCTCAACATATAAAAGAGACACGTGCTCCACTATGTTCATCGCAGCCTTATTTATAATAGCCAGAAGCTGGAAAGAACCCAGATGCCCTTCAACAGAGGAATGGATACAGAAAATGTGGTACATCTACACAATGGAATATTACTCAGCTATCAAAAACAACGAGTTTATGAAATTCGTAGGCAAATGGTTGGAACTGTAAAATATCATCCTGAGTGAGCTAACCCAATCACAGAAAGACATACATGGTATGCACTCATTGATAAGTGGCTATTAGCCCAAATGCTTGAATTACCCTAGATCCCTAGAACAAACGAAACTCAAGACGGATGATCAAAATGTGAATGCTTCACTCCTTCTTTAAATGAGGAAAAAGAATACCCTTGGCAGGGAAGGGAGAGGCAAAGATTAAAACAGAGACTGAAGGAACACCCATTCAGAGCCTGCCCCACATGTGGCCCATACATATACAGCCACCCAATTAGACAAGATGGATGAAGCAAAGAAGTGCAGACCGACAGGAGCCGGATGTAGATCGCTCCTGAGAGACACAGCCAGAATACAGCAAATATAGAGGCGAATGCCAGCAGCAAACCACTGAACTGAGAATAGGTCCCCTATTGAAGGAATCAGAGAAAGAACTGGAAGAGCTTGAAGGGGCTCGAGACCCCAAAAGTACAACAATGCCAAGCAACCAGAGCTTCCAGGGACTAAGCCACTACCTAAAGACTATACATGGACTGACCCTGGACTCTGACCCCATAGGTAGCAAGGAATATCCTAGTAAGAGCACCAGTGGAAGGGGAAGCCCTGGGTCCTGCTAAGACTGAACCCACAGTGAACTAGTCTATGGGGGGAGGGCGGCAATGGGAGGAGGGTTGGGAGGGGAACACCCATAAGGAAGGGGAGGGGGGAGGGGGATGTTTGCCCGGAAACCGGGAAAGGGAATAACACTCGAAATGTATATAAGAAATACTCAAGTTAATAAAAAAAAAAATGTGCTTGAAAGACTTAATTTTACTTTAAAAACAAGCTCATTTGATTCTATGTCTGCTTACACTATGGTTTTCTTCAGTTATGTCTAGGTCTAGAAGAACATTATTTGGGATTGCTTTGGACAATATCAAATGTTCAAGAGAGTAGGCATATGGAATAGGAGACAAAGCCTCAACTCCCAGTGTCTGGAGATTTTGGGTCAGAGCACACCATGATAGGATGAGCCTAAGTAAGACACACTGGATCTGTCTCAGCCTTGTGCTGCCATGGGTAAGAGATACATCCCTGGGAAGTACAGACCTTTTCAAGTGATGTTAATGTTGGCAGTCACTTGCCAGAGTTGTTAGTAAGGATGACATGGTCTGGAACTGTGTTCCCAGCTCTAGGAGGCCCTCAGTAAGTCTGAGTGATGCCCCAGCTCCCACATCAAACCTGCGAGAAGAGCATGGGTATCAGTTCTCTTACCAGCAACTGTGTCTTATCCAAATGATAAGAGCTAGGGTGTGGAGGCAGAAAAGGCAGGGCTTGAATTCCAGCTCCATCATGAAGTCAATGCTTGCTCCATGTTTCCTTTTCCTGCAGACTCCAGCTCTCTGTAGCATCCCATTGCCTCTGACATTCTCCTAGTTATCTTGTTTATTCATCACAGTGTCTGGGACTCAGGGGCTTCTTGTTGCTAAATCTAGAAAGAAAAAAAAAAGAGTGCTTTCTACTTTCTCTACTATTGCTATGCCAATTAGGGCTCCATCTAATTCTGATGTCACTACTGAAAACCCAAAATCAGAGCTCAGCTTTCTTTCACAATGAAATCAAGCAAAAGACAGAAGACAGGCACGACCATGTCTCCCTAGAGCTTAGGACAAAGCATTTCTCATTCATGCTGGCTCAGGGACCTTTTGCTCAGTGTTCAGACTATTCTCTTCATGGCCATCTAGGCTCTGTAGTGTCATTTCTGGCTAGTCACCAGAATTCCAGCCTTTTGTTTCAGCTTAGTTGTGGCCTGATGTTCTAATCACGGGCCAGACCCAGGGGAGCAAGTGGAAAGCATCACAAATCAAAGTCAGCTGAGAACAAAAAGGTCTGGGGAGGAGGACATTGTAAGCCTAATCAAGAATCTGGGCTTATTGGCAGAGCTGTAGGGAAATCACAGAAGGAATTCAGCTAGAGGAGGTGTGATGCTCAAAATTTCTGTGGCTGCTGGAAGCCAGGTGTGAATGGGTTGCGTAGGTGATTGGCTCATGGGAGTTGGTCAGTTGGTGTGGGGAGGAAACCTGGAAAAGGGAATGAGCCTTGAGTTTTCAAGGGTCTCACCTTCTGGGGCAGGGAGATGACAATGAGCAGGCAGCCACATAGATGGGAAAGTCGAAGTGATAAACACAGGGAACGAACTAAAATAGAAGAAAGCATTGTGATGTGACAGTAACAGGAGCTCCTCCTTGAGAAAGTGGCATCGGCTCTGAAGACCAAGGATCAGGGGACCTCAAGAGTCAGAACTGTAGAGGCTCAGAGGCAGGAGGGAGCTCGGTGTGTCATGTTATCTAAGACATGGATGGGGTAGGGGAAGCAGAGAAGGCGTGCTGATTATTTCAATGAGCTCTTAGAAGAAGATGCCTAACCTGGGACATGTATTTGATGCATGGCCAACCCTGAGTTGTGAGGGAGGGAGTCAAGTGTAGGCTGGTGTCTCCAGTTGGAGCCTGGGCACCGCAGTAAATGATATGGCCACATCCCGAGACATGGCCATCAGATACCTGAGTGATGCAGCTTGTGTGAATGGTAAATAGATAACGGGACTTGGTGCCATATGTTAGTCCAGAAATGCATCTGTGGATCTTGTAAACTGAAAAGGCAGACAGAGTTCGTTATACAGAACACATTCTATGGAATGGAAATGTCCTTTGTATGAAGCCTGAAAGTGAAGTCCCCTTTGCTTCACTCATGTTTCATGGGCTGGAGGAAGGGTGCCTATCTTAGGGTTTTACTGCTGTTGAACAGATACCATGACCAAGGTAAATCTTATAAAGGACAGCATTTAATTGGGCTGCCTTATAGCTTCAGAGGTTCCGTCCATTATCATCAAGGCAGGAACATGGCAGCGTCCAGGCAGGCATGGTGCAGGAGGAGCTGAGAGTTCTACATCTTCATATGAAGGCAGCTAGCAGAATACTGACTTCCAGGAAGCTAGGACAAGGATCTTAAAGCCCATACACACTTACTACAACAAGGCCACACCTCCAAATAGTGCTACTGCCTGGGCCAGGCAAATACAAACCATCACAGTGTCCCACTGTCATCTGAAAGTCAACAGCATAAGAAAAGGCAGAGAGATGCAGAAGTGGGTAGGGCTGAAGGAGATAAGCAAGGAGAGACAAGATATTTTCTGGTGTTAGGATTTTCCCCAGGAAGATTAAGTGAAAGCTGATGCATGTCTCAGATCCCTCACTGATACCTTGATGCTGGAGATTGCAAAGGGTAAGATGTAGTGTAGTTGTTCTTTGTTACTTTGTGGGATCTTCTTTCTTCTACCCTTCAAACCCCCAATACTAGATAGGAGAGAAAAAGGGAAAGGGGGCAAAGTTAGTTTTAGACTAATTTTGTTGATTAAGGGTGTCGAGTTTCTTGGGACAAGTTTGATCATCACCATCAGACTATCTAATTTCTTCTTCTTCTTTGCACATGACTACTTAACAAACTACTACCAACAGCAATCAACCAACAGTCAACACCCACCCTGTCTAACATCCCACCTCTGGGAGCATTTATATAGCCTCTCTAAACTCCCCAGAGTTCCAAACATCATACAATCACAGAAACTATCAGCAGCTGGCAAAATCATGCCTGTGCTAGAGCACGAGGCAAATCATAGTCAGCTGCTGTGAACAGTCTGAAGCAGCCCCATATTCCGTACCTGGGATTAAAACGAAAACACAGTCCCATAATGTTTCTGGGTTTTTAAAAGAAACCAAAATTGTCACTAAGGTGTATATCATACCATTCTTAAACTGGGAGAGTAAAAAAAGTTAGGATATCATAAAAGCCTGCCCCAGAGGAGCTACAGGTGTGGCTGTATCATGTATGGGTGAGTAGGCTAAGGATATCTGAGAGGAGTCCCAGTGAGCTTACAGTATTGAGAAAGTAGTAGAAGCCAGAGACCTTGTACCAGACCAACATTGTAATGGATATTTGCAAGCAAAAAAAAAAAAATGTGGACAAAAGGGTATTCTGTGGGACACACTATGATGCACTACGGCTTCCACGATGAGTCTTTTTTCTCTGTTGGTAGGGAGGTTTGCAAGGGTGGAGAGTGGGTATGAGGGGAAGGGGATATGGAGGAGATGAGTGAGATTGGGGTGCATGATGTGAAATTCACAAGGAACCAATAAAAAGTTAAAAAAAGGAAAAGATGTAAAACACGGAGTCCTGGGCACAGGATATCAAATATGTGCTGTAGCCAAGAACACAGGCTCTGGATCTCTTCTGATATTATAACCTCATCTAATACCTTCTAAAACAAAAATCCAAATGTTTTGGCTTAGAATTGAAGGTCTTCCCAAACTAGGCTTTAGTTTGTCATTCCGTGCTCCAGAGTATTTGCAGTCCTTGAGTTCTGTGCTTTGAACATTCCTGGGAAGTCAGTGTTCCAAGTATGGGATGAAGGATGATGATGTAAGGAAGAGGACTGAATGCCTACTAGGTTCCAGAACTTGCAAGAGGGACTGGAGAGGCAGTTCAGTGGTAAACCCTGTTTGCTGCTCTTGCAGGGACTGGAGTTTGATTCCCATGATGCACACATTGGGTGGCTCAAAACTATCTGGAAGTCTAGCTCCAGGGGATCTGATACACTCTCTGGTCTATGGGGTGTAGGGAGCTGCGACGTGCCGCGCCTCAAAGATGGCGCTGGTTTCCGCCTTCCACCCTCCCAATGGTGAGCGCTCCTTGTAGTAAACAAGTCCTTATTTGGCTATGCCTGCCTGGCCTGCTAGCTTCCGCATAGTGACAGCCTATCTGCATGACCCACGTGGCTTGCTAGGATTGGCCAGCACTAGCTATTTAAGTGTGGTGCGGGGGCTCCCCAGGGTCAGAAGATTGTATCAAGGTTCCTGAGTAAAACTGCTTGAAGAAGATTTTCGCTGGTCGTGTCTTCCTTGCTGGTTGAGGTTGGGCACGACAATGGGGCACCTGTACTCACATGTATACAGACAGACAGATGGTCAGACAGACAGATACCCCCCCCCACACACACACACAGAGGGAGGGATGGAGGGAGGGAGGGAGAGAGAGAGCGGGAGAGAGAGAAAGAGAGAGAGAGGGAGTTCTAAAAACTTCTTTTTGGCTATTTTTTCCATTTCTCATTAACAACTTACAGCACTGACACTGTCTTCACTGTACAACTGGAAACAAATGAAAAACAAACAAACAAAATTGCCATTTCTCAAGCCATTCTGCCAGGAGGAGTAAGAAAAATTGAATCAGGTGCTTCCGAATGCAGGGAAATCTACTGCAGCACCTTCCCATACAACGGTCAGAGTTCAAGTACATGCTCATTAATCATAATCTTGCCTTGACTTCCAGACAGTTTTATAGTATTGCTGGAAACCGTGATTCTAGTGATAATGTAATGTGGCAAAATTATAGCCAAATGGAATAAAATTTTAATGGCATCGGCACGTGCTATTTAACAATGGCAGCTCTTTGTGACCTGAACCAATAGCTTAACACAGACTTTAGTTTTCTTGTAGCTCCACTGGATTTAACAAGCCTTGCCCAATTTGTACATTAGCTTAATAAGTAGAGCAGTTTTGGCTACAAACCTGGTTTGAAGGTGTTGCAGTCATTTAATTGTATCAGGGTGAAGGTAGACCAGATAGACGAGGCAGTCATTGACTTTAAGGCTTCATTTATTTTTATGTGCATGCGTGAGGGCCTGCACATAAATAGGTGGTGCGCCAGGTGTGTGCCTGGTGCCCTTCAGGGTTAGAAGAGAGGGGGTGGCTTCCCTGGAACTGCAGTGGCAGATGACTGTGAAAGACTTGAGGAAAATAGAGAAAGGGATTATGTTAGAGACTGTCAGGAGGAGGCTGCTTCCTTGAAATGACCTTGATCATGACACTCCGTGGGGAGAGGCAAAGGTAGGAGATTATATGTCAAAAGGCAACCTTGTTAGTGATGTGTGCATCTGAATGAAAGATGGGCCCAGATTCTGAGGATAGTGGTCATGGCCTTGTTCACCTGGACTCAAAGGCATTGTCAAGCTCTGTCACCAAAAAGTTTTCTCCTGCATTCTTGACCATTCTGTTCCCTTTGGAGCAGAACTCTAGAGAGTTTATCAAGGCCTAGATTACGATGAGAATCTTGTTCCTCTACACGGTTTGTGAAACTTTCTGTTGGTCAAGGACTGCCAGGGAAAACCTTCAGCACAACAAAATAGGCTTACCGACTTCCAGCCGTAAAGGAGAGGACCGCAGAGGATCCTGTTGGAAATGAGGCGCAGAGAGAGTTAATTATAAGGCTCGCCCTGTGTCCACTGATTCTTAGAGGAGACAGGATTCAACTCTCTGAATTGCTTGTTGTGAAATGCACCCTTTGTGGGGGAGGCAGAAGTTGCAGAGCTGGATCAGGATATCTTTTGTGAGCCATCAGCAGCCCTCGAAGAAGAGGGTCATTGCACCATGCTGCCGCAGTAGAGTGACCTTTGAAGAAATACTTTACCTGTGCACTTTGCAGCGGGCTTTATCTGCGTCTGTTATCACAATCTGGTTAATGGCAGGCCTGATATTTAGTGCCTCAGAGGAAAAGTGTAAAATGTCCCTGACATTTTTAAGAAATCAGGGCTACAATCAATAGTGTTTTTAGCCCCATGTGCTGGAGCAGCAGCATAAACTCAGAGAATGGCTCCAGGCCAGCTTCTGTCAGACTGCCTTTTTTTCTGTCCAGGTCAGTCTGGCCCTGGGTAGAACCAGAGGCTGAAATGAAAAGGCCTCATTTGCTGAACTCTGCTGAATTTAAATATGCGTTTTTATCGAACATTAACAAAAATCACCATAAGTATTATCTAAGGCAAGATAACCCAACTAGCTAATTCAAGAGAAAATTTAACCAACCTCTTAAAATTAAAAAATACTTTTTATTTATCTTTGATAATTGCATACGTGCATATAAGCATTTAAGAAGCCACCCTTCCTACAGATTACCCTCTCTTATTCTCCTCTCTCTACTAAAAGATTTTTTCTCTGAGATAGAGTCTTAACTTACTTTTTGACCTAGGCTGCTCTAGAACTTGCTATGTAGCCCAAGCTGGTCTGAACTCCTGGTGATCCTCCTGCCTCAGTCTTCTATGTGCCAAGGTTATAGGCATTTTCTAGGATTCCTAGCTCAAATTTACTTAAAATATTTACTTATTTGTGTGTGTGTGTGTGTGTGTGTGTGTGTGTGTGTGTGTGTGTGTATGCCAATGATGCATGTGTAGCAGTTCGTTCTCTCTTTCTCTTTCTCCCTTGTTGAGGCAGGGTTTTCCTTGTTTCTACCTTGATGTGCACTCCAGATGAGTTATCCGGGATATTCTGAGTGGTTCTCTTGTCTCTGCCTCCCATCTTTCCAGAGGAGTACTCAGATTACAGAGGAGCAACAGGAGCGGCCCATTTTTATTCAGCTGGGTTTGGGATGTCCAGTCAGTCTTGCCCGAGAAGGCTTTTCCCTGTCGAACCACCCCTGCTGCCTTCAGTTTACCTTCTCAGGCATTCCTGTACTCTGTGCAATTAATTCGGATAAGTGCTGTTAATTTGCTGATGTTGCAGAAAAGCTGTGTAAGTTCGAGCTGTCTTGAAGAGGCTCACAGAACACGTATCAGCATTGTCAGAGTTTCCTGAAGGGGAAGCAGAATTCTCCACCCTTTTTTCATGCTTCTTTCTCTTTGTGGAAAAATTTTCAGAAGTCGCACCAGGCACAGGGGGAGAAACAAACAAACAAACAAACAAACAAACAAAAAACCAGTGGTGGCCTGTGTTATTCATTTTGTAGAATTATGAACCCAACTTCAGAAAACTTAGAGAAATTGATGTAAAAATATTTTGGGTAATTGACTAGTCCATTCTTGTATCTTTGAACACAGCTCGAGTATAGAAAACCTTTGTTGGAAAGAAACCTAGACCCTCACAAGATCTAAGCGTCTATTAAAGGGCCTCTTGGGTCTTTTCCCCTTGTGTAGTATGTTTTAAACTCTGTTCTGTGTCACCCCAGACCCATTGTCCCTTTGTAATCCACATTGACTCAGAAGTCTTACGTGGACTGGTAGGCATGAATGACACCCTTCTTTTGTGCTGCATGAAAGAGACAACCTCAGCTTTCTCAGGGTTCAGAGGGAAAATTAGTCTTCGATAGAGAGCAAGAAATTGGCTGAGCTGATATATGGCTTTCGGGAGAGTGGCCTATATATTTTCTTGGCTCCGGCTTCTTTTCTTCTACTTATAAAACGAGGGTTAGTGAAACTCACCTCCCAGTGAGAGCTTCTACCCTCGAGATTGATAAAAACCCAGTGGAGGTGGCATAGATATTTCAGAGAACTGCACTGTGGAGCAACCCTGCAGTTTTCAATTAGGTTCCTGGGAATGTGGCTGTCAATGTAAGGGCGGGGGGCGGGGGAGAAACCCCTCTGAATGTCCACTCGAGGTTTTAGGTGGCTGGCCAGGGTGATAGTAGTCTATCAGGAAATTATTATGGGAAGAAACGCTACCTCCTCTTTTTCTCTCCTAATAAGAGGTTTGAGAAGACAGAGGAAATTAGAAGCCGACTCAAAGTACTGTCTTTGAAGACCTCTGGCCAGGAAGAGGACAGCCTACGTGTGCCTCCATGTTGAGGAAGACAAGAGAAGAGGCAGAGGGTGGGAAGGCTTCTACCTTAGTTTTCATTCTGTTTTGGTTCCCAGGTAAAATGTAGTCAGAGAATACAATACAGAGCATGGTATTTTGTTGATTTTTGTTTTGTTTGTCTGTTTAAGCTACGGTCTTTTACCTCCTTCCCCTACAGAGGTGGGTGGGGCTGTAGCAATAGACAACCTCCCATTTTTTTGTGTGTGCCCTTAGCTGACAACATTACAGAAATCTGGAGCAATGACTAGTATTTTCCCTAATAAATCTAGAATGAAAGGCCTTTATAACTGCTTTGGGAGAAAGTTGATCCTCTTTGGACATGGAAGACACAATATGAGCAGCCGATGAAGATTATTTTTTTAATTTTCTTAAATAATTGGGCAAGATACTATCAGGAATGCGTGCATAGAATCTTAACAGCGGGCAATGTTGTATCTCTTAGGGAGTTCCATATGCCGACATTTAAGCTAATTAAAATATACGCCCAGCTGTTGTGTTGCCTTGTATCTGCAGAAAAACAATCTATCAAAACATCCCCAAGTTCTCTAAGAAACAGCGAACTATTTATTTTTTTCTTAATATCTGAGGGGAGATTTTAAACTTTCAGTAAAGTGTTTGTTTGCTTTGCTTGACATGGGATTGGGAGATAGGTATGTCTGAGAGAACTAGGCAGAATTTGATCTCTTTTATTAAACCCATTAGAGAGAGAGAGAGAGAGAGAGAGAGAGAGAGAGAGAGAGAGAGAGAGAGAGAGAGAGAGAGAATGAATACGTGTCTATGCTCCGGTTTTAGATTAAACATTAACCACTCTTGGTTCATCCTTATGTAAATATTATACTCTGACAAATGCGGACAGTTTGTAGAATTGCATCTCATAAGCACTGTCTCGGGCTTTCGTGAGCCCCTATCTTCTGGTAGCATCTTGCTGCTGTTCAACTGTAAGAGACTGGGCGCAGATGTTTTGCAAATATCACTTAGTATTAAGAGTGACAAGAAAACTCAGGTTCATTGAGTTAAAACTGAGGAAGGATTCATCTGCTTCCTGTCGTGCTGATCCTGCTGACGGTAAAGATAATTCTCACCACACACTAGCAATTTCCTTAGATGAAAAGTCTCTTATCCTGGCTGAAGAGCAGCTTCGCACCCAGGACTCTTGCCAAGGACCTGAGTTCTGTTCCCAGCACCACAGGCTCAGAATTGTCAGGAACTCCAGCTCCAGGGGGACCTGATACCTCTGGCTTTCATGAATGATTTCTTCCACTTAATCATATGTACAACCCCCCACTCCAGAAACACACACACACACACACACACACACACACACACACACACACACACTTGAAAAAAAAATCTTTAAAAAATCCACAACAACCTACGATCACAAGACAACCGATTGCAGTGAACAAAACTTTCAACTTCTTGCTTTGATTTTTAAAATATGCTATTATAACTGTGATTAAAAAGTTTTCTTCCTTTTTATTGTTTTATTAGTGATTGAGCAATAACTGATTGTTTGGTATTGATTGTGTGTCCTGATGTTTTACTGAGTTCATTTATTAGTATTTGTCATGTGGGAAGTCTGGAGTTTTATATACACACTTTTGTTTGTGAACATAAGCACGCCTGTGTTGCAGTGAATATTAAAAATATTAACAAACCCTCGCTAGCTGGCATCATCAAGCCATATGGCATTAGGGGGGTATATTCATCTCAGTGGTGGCTGGTTTTAGAGCACCAAGCCATGCTACCTTTAGCTATTCTATGGTCCCAGGAGTGGCCAACAGCTCTGGCTCTCTGCTGCGGAACTCTGCTCACCTCCCCAGCATCTGCCCCCTAATGGCTACCGTCACAACTCCCAGCAACCCGTTAAAACCAAAACTCAATTAGCTTATAATTTAGCAATCAGATTTATATCAGTATATTCAAACCCCACAAAACTCTGCACAATCCACTCACAACCAATTGATAATGATACAAACCAGCCACCTATTTAGGATCAACTGACCTATAAAATCCATCCCTTAAGGAATATTCATAACTACTTGTGGCCCTTTAAGGCCACAGGGATCTGGGTTCTTCTCTGCCTCAGTCTTGCTGCTGCTGCTTCTTCTTCTTCTTCTTCTTCTTCTTCTTCTTCTTCTTCTTCTTCTTCTTCTTCTTCTTCTTCTTCTTCTTCTTCTTCTTCTCCTCCTCCTCCTCCTCCTCCTCCTCCTCCTCCTCCTTCTTCTTCTTCTTCTTCTTTTTCTTCTTCTTCTTCTTCTTTTTCTTCTTCTTCTTCCTCATCCCCTCTCTCTCTCTCTTCTCCCTTTAAAACTCTGTGTCCGGCTTACTTTTTCACTGCTCAATCACAGGCCTTGCCTTAACTTGTGCCAGCCCGCCTGCATGAAGACAATATTCTACACGGCTGGTTCTTCTCTTCTGGGATGAGGTCCTCATCTTACTCTTGAGCTTAGAGGAGAATCATTCAGAGTTTTATACGGCATGTGATGATAGTTGTGGGCTTTTCACACATAACCTTTGTTATGGTCAGAGAATGCCTCTTATTTTACCCACCCTCGCCCCCATGATTTTCCTTCCCTCCTCTTCTCCTTGTTCCCCCTTTCCTCTCTCCTCTGCCCCTATCCGCTCCTCTTCTCTTTCTCTTCTGAAAACGGCAGACCTCCCATGGATATCAACCAAACACAGCATATCAAATTGCAGTAGGACTAGGCACCTCCTCTCAGATTAAGGCTGGACAAGCAGCCCAATATGAGGAAAAGGGTCCCCAAAGCAGGCAGAAATGTCAGAGACATCCCCTGTTCCAGCTTTTAGGAGTCCCACAAGAAGACCATTATACCCAACCCCATATCATATAGAGAGAGTCCCATGCAGGCTCCCTAGTTGTCCGTTCAGTCTCTGCGAGCCCCTATGAGCCCAGGTTAGTTGGGTCTGTGGGTTTTCTTGATCCTTCTGGCTCCTATAATCCTTCCTTTCTCTCTTCTGAAGGGTTTCCTGAGCCCTGCCTAATGTTGGACTGAGAGTCTCTGTATCTGTTTCCATCAGTTGCAGGATAAGGCCTCTCTGATGACACTTGGACTAGGCACCAGTCTGTATAGCAGAGTATCATTAGGAATCATTTCATTGACTTTTTCCCCAGTCATGTTTGGTTCTATTCTCGGTTTCTGGGCTATAGAGCCTCTGGGTCGTAGCCCTCCAGGCAGTTTCAGGGATGGGCTTCCTGTCATTGTGAGGTCTCAAGGTGGACCAACATTGGCTGGCCACTCCCACAATTTTTGTGCCACCATTACCCCAAAATATCCTGTAGGCAGGATGAATTATATGTCAAAGGTTTGTGGTTGGGTTGAGTTGGTGTCCCAGGCCCTGCCGCGTTGGAGGGGATGGCTAATTCAGGCTCTGTATCCCCATTACTAGAGGTCTTAGCTAGGGCCACCCTCACAGATTCCTGGAAATTTCCATTGCACAAGTTTTATAGCTCATCCCCAAGATACCCCCCCAATTCCAGTTCTCTCTCCCATTACTCCCCCCCTCCATTCTCACCCAACCTGATCCCTCCGTTCCCATTCCCACCCACACCCCCAACTCCACTAGCGATACAAGTACAAGTACAACCTAGTACACGTTTCTAGCTTTTGATCATACTTCTTGGGATCTACAGAAGGGCTGAAGACAAATGCAGAAACGGTAGTAAAATAGTCACTGCAGCTCAGAGCCAAAGCCATCTAAACATCTCATTGGTTGTTGAATGGATGAAATCCGTAGACTGAAATACTACTTCCCAATCGGAAGGTAAACGATTTTCAGATTTATTCAACAGATATTTAAAACATTACACTAAAGCGAGGGAGCCAGATATATAAGACCACATATTTCCTGATTTCACCAGAACCAATTTTGATAAAAGGCAGGAGCATAGAGACACAGCAGTGCTTGCCTACGAGGAGTAGAGAAATGGGGACTGGAGTATTTGCGGAGTGAAAGAAATAATGAGATAATTCCATGTATTTTCTAAATCCCAACACAATGTGCACTGAAAACGGTTATATTCCACAGCATAGGAACCTTACCCCATTAAATGTGGATAAACGGACCAGAAAGATGGCTCAGCAGATAAAGGTATTTGTACTTGTGCCTGATGACCCGAGTTAATCTCCAGGACACACGTGATTGGAGATACTCTTTTCTGACTCCTACAAGCTCCACCCCCAAACAGACAAATGAATGACATTTTTAATAATAATAATAATAATAATAATAATAATAATAAACTTTGTTAGCAATGAACTACATGACGTGACATTTGGGAGTGCCATATGAAGAACCGTGAAGTCAGACATAGCCTGTTGCCTTCCGAGAACAGCGATCACTCTCTAGATCTCAACGTTTCTTACGCCTATTACTCCAGGTAACTGCGCCACTCATCACTATACACAAAGAAATGACATGTTTCTAAGTCAATTACTTGGAATATATGTTTTATTGTATTTAAACTTTCATTTATCGATATTATTATTATTATTATTATTATTATTATTATTATTATTACGATTACTACTATTTGTGTGCGTGCATGCATGCACGTGTCAAAGTGTGTACATGGATGTTAGAGGACAGCTACTCTTCTCCTTCCACTGTGGGTTCAGGGGATTAAACCCTGGTTTGTCAGGCCTCGGCAGTAAGTACTTTTACCTGGTAAGCCATCTTCCTTGCCTGGGATTTTATTATTGGAAGCCCCTGCCACTAACTCCACAGTTCTGCTCCTTCTACTTTCTTGATTGGGGGACTAAAGATTTTGTCCTAGTATGTCTGCCCTCCTGATGGTGATCTGGAACAGAAGGCTGTACTGCAGAGAAGCAGCCTGGGGGGAAGGAGGCAGGGGGACAAGCACTCATGGTGCCTGCTTTGATGACTTTCCATTGGGCTACATCAGTTCATCTTTGCAGGGCAGGATGAAAAGACCCACAGACCAGAATAGACAGGCTATAGAGTTTTTGATTGAAATAGTAATGAAAGCTTCACCAGCTTTGAGGCAGGATATATTTATTCTTTGTCTGGACATCCTTCTTTAGGGACAGAGTCCCCGAAACCAGCGTCCAGACTTCCTCAGCAAAGCACAAACAAGGCTGAGAATGGGGCTTTCAGGATCACTGCCAAAAGGCCTCATCAGGCTTTGCCATAAGAATCTCACTGAATTCAAAACAAATGAAATTGCCAGCCGTGGAGACCCCATAGTCCAGGCCCCAGAGTTTAAACATTCAGTTATCTTTCTAGAAAAAAATACCATCTTCTTCAGTCTCATCACCAAGGAGCCCTAATGTAGGTTGTTGTTGAAAATTATTTAATCTCAATCGAGTTTTTACTCAGCTTTTGATCATTCAATTCCCAGATAAAAAAGCAGATAATCTTAATCCTTATAATAAGCCTTAATCAGCACTAGAGCTGGGCATATGTCTACTCTCTATGCTATTAGGATCTGTTTTTCCATCAATGATCCTGAATTATAATTTGGCATGTTGCTTCAGGGCTGCTCTTAACTTCAGTTGGCCAATATGCATGACTCATCTAATCCATGGTGTCTTCTTTGTCTCTCATCTCCTCTTCCTCTCCTCTCCTCTCCTCTCCTCTCCTCTCCTCTCCTCTCCTCTCCTCTCCTCTCCTCTCCTCTCCTCTCCTCTCCTCTCCTCTCTTCTTCTCTCCTCTCCTCTCCTCTTCTCTCCTCTCCTCTTCCTCTCTCCCCCTCCAGTCTCCTCCTCTCTCTCTCTCTCTCTCTCTCTCTCTCTCTCTCTCTCTCTCTCTCTCTCTCTCCTCCTCCTCATACCCCAAGCCCAGGAATCTAAGAATTCCACCTATCTCTCTTCTGCCTTGTTATTGTCTGCAGCTTATTCACCAATCAGGGATATCTTGGGGGTGGGGTAAGATTACATAATGTCACTTGGGTTTGTCACTTGGGTATGTCACTTGGGTATATGCAGACTCTCTCAGCCCTAGGGGCAACCAGGCATTGGGGGCCAAAATTAAGCATTTCAATATAAGCAAATGGCCAAGCATCAACAGTAGGTAGGGTCTTACTCCGAAGAACATCACTGGGGAGTTTTGCTGAAAGCTGTTTTCTGTTGCAGCTGGTCTGAGGTACTCCTGGACCACATTTTAACTAACAAGGAATTAGATGGTTTCCTACTTCTTAGAAGAACAATATCATTTGCTTGGAGGATGACTCTAGAAGCAGTCATTTCCCTTTTCACTGATATTCCTTTAATTTTACACAGAAAAAGAGGTGTTTGTGGAACTCATGGATCTAAAGAACAAGGTGATGGTTATTTTGGGGCACATTACAGAGAAACAGCCAATGGATTTACCAGGCATCATAGACACTTCAGAGACTTGTGCTGAACCAGCACGTAGGTATCTCTGAGGGAGACTTGAACTGAGGAATCTGCTGTCTCGATGATGGTCAAACTACTTCCTTATAAAATATTTTTGTGATTAAAACAATGATCATGCATGCTTGTGGGATACAGTGTGAGGTCTCAATGCAGATATATATATATATATATATATATACATATATATATTAGCATTACCAATGACATTTACATATCCAACAATTGAAATATTCAGTATTTCCTTGTAATGAGAACATGAGAATATTCAACATCTTTTCTTCTGGTAGTTTTGAAATATACAATCTGCTATTGTTTTCTACAATCAGGCTACTGTGTAGAAAATACTAGAGTTTATTTTTCCTTTCTCATTGGCCTAACTGCCACTCCCTTTATCCTTATCCTTGCCAATATCACTATTCTATTACCAGTAGTCTACTCTTAGAACTCTTAAATTTCACAAATTCATGTGCTCATGGAGTGGGAGTATGTCTGTGTTTGGCTTATTCCACATTCTATACTGGTCATCTATAATAAGAGCGGATTGTTCTCTTAGTAGCTGAATAGCATTCTGTTGTCTCTACGTGACACATTTTCTTTCTTCCTTCCTTCCTTCCTTCCTTCCTTCCTTCCTTCCTTCCTTCCTTCCTTCCTTCCTTCCTTCCCTCCCTCCCTCCCTCCCTCCCTCCCTCCTTCCTTCCTTTCTTTCTTTCTTTCTTTCTTTCTTTCTTTCTTTCTTTCTTTCTTTCTTTCTTTCTTTCTTTCGATGCATTTGTAGATGGCGCCATATTGTGACCATCATGAATAGTACTGCAGACAAAGCGGGCCTGCAGATGTCTCTCTGAAATACCGATTTCATTTCCTTTGGATTTATACCCAGTATTGGATTTCTGGTTTATACAGCAGTTCCCCTCTCGGTGTTTTAGTTTTAACATTATTTACGCTATTAATGTTTAAGAAGAAAACGTTGCTTATCTCCAAACTGATAGCCAACGCTTTCAAAGGACAAGTTCCTGTAGTTTAAAGTTCTGAAGCATCTTGTCAAAGACTTTTTCCGAGCAGTATGCTGTGTCTACTTAATTAATCTCATTTAACCCTCTCAATGACCCAGCAAGGCGAGCTCAGTGATACAGTTACTGTACAGATGAGGACATCGATGGTTAGAGAATAATGGTCTTGGGTCATGCCATTTGCATGCTTGATCTCTCCCATGATGCCTTTTGGCTCTCTCACAGGTCACAGATTTCTCAGCCACAGTTGTACATTGAAGTTACTCTCTTAGCTAAGGGCACTGCAACAAAACCACAGCAGACAGAGCAATTCAAACAATAGGAAAGGCTATGGTCAAGTCACCTAGCAGCCCAACGTCTGATGTTTCTTCTGCAAGTTTGCAGATGGTCACATTGTTATTGTATCCCCAGAAGCCAGAGAGGGAGTCTCTCTTATGGCTAATAAAGCTTCTTCTGATGACTTTTCCCTTATGACTTATTCAGCTCCCAAAGCTTCCAGATATCACAGGGTCGGATGTGGTGTGGCTTCAGGCCTTAAAGACATACATTTAGAAGGAAGCACAGTTAGGCCATAGATAGCCATCACCTAAGGCCTTTACTAATACCGGCACCTGAGTCCCATCAATACCAAAGAAATCATTTGATAAATGCAGATGTCTATTCTACTATCTGAGGTGATTGTCATGTACTTGGATTAAGTAGCAGAGAGCACTCTAGAGAGATGCACTTTGGCATGGACTCAGTTAGGTAAGTCTTTATTTATAAGGAAGCTTGTTGTGGTTGCCAATTACGATGCCAAGTCTAAGGGGGTTGATAGGGAAATAGATGATGGATAAGGGTAGTGACTAATTGAAATAGTCATGCCACCTCGGAGACACTTTCTTTGGACGCTGACAAATGACAACTCAATATAAGATCCATCTTCTCTTCAGCAATGGCTACATCTATAAAGTCTTCTGAGATTCCATGCCAAATTCTGGTTGACCGAGCCTTCTTAGGACTTATGTTCAGAGAGGAGAAGGATAATCTTTGGTACTATAAGCAAGGAAGAGATTTTGACTGATAATGTATTTTTGACTTCACTCTCATTTCACCGTGACTTCTTAAACATTCCCACTGCTGTACAAGTATTTAATAGTCATGTTTTAATTTCAGATTGCTTACCTATTCTATCATGTTTTCTCCGTTATTTCTCTTACCTAAACCATGTACTTTCCCTCTCATCCCTGCTTTATTTACTCTCATTCACTCTCTCTATACCTCCCTTAATATTCCTCTCCCTCCCCCCATCCTCCACTCTCTGTGCATAGGAGGATGACTGCTGTTTCCCTGCTAGCACAAAATATGTAGCTGAGTTTCTCACAGCCGGGGAAAACACAGGGTTAGCATGTCTGGAAAGCAATGGCTAAGCCTCACTCTAGGAAAATCAGTTGCATGACAACCATCTCTCTCCTGCCAGGCAATATCTCGTATCATCTTGGATTATCATTTTCAACAGCTTTAATGACTTTTAAGCTTCTGTTTACTCCTCTAGTTCCTACTGTTTACTTTCCCCCTTTCTCTTGCAGTCTCCACTGCTCTTTCACTGACTCCCATTCTTACCTTAAGTAATTCTCTTCCGTGGGAAACATCCATACGTCTGCTCTAACACATGCCTAGCATGCATCTGACGCAGCACAAAGCTAAAGAACAAATCTGCCTTAGTCAAAGCCTTTCTTCTCTGCTCACTCTCCTGCGAAGCATTACCACGGTCATAAGTTTGTTTTGTGATGTCACTGGCTCCTGTCAGGAGTACAGTGATCCTTCCTAAGACACGTCCTGATTTCATAGCCATTAAGATGTGAAACCCCTGTCTTCAAACCACTGAAATGTGGTGAGATGGGAGGAAAAGTCTGTATTGACAGCCATTTCTAGGGAAATCCTACAGGAAGAGGGCAGGTGACAACACATTGATTTTGCCCAAGATGTCTGTGTGTTTCCTGTTTTTGCTTCCCTTTCTCGTAGTACACAGGCACAGAGCTGGTGGAGAAAGTGGGCAGGATAGTCTAATGGTTCCTAGACCCTTGGTCCCTCCTCCTGAGCCTAGGATGCAGACCCGTACTGCAGTGCAGGAATAGGAGTTCAGCTTTCTTGGGAACAACCAAGGGATTGCTACGTGGTAGTCTGTGTTTGAAACACACTGAAACACACTGAAATGAGATTTTGGGAATATTGGGAGGGGGTGTATATTCTAATGAGCTTGATATTCATTTTTAATATGCAAGTCAAAACATCACCCTATATATAAGTAAGATATATATTCGATACACCATATATACATATATGTATACATATGCATACACATATGCATATACATATACATGTACATATACACATATATACACACACACACGTGTGTGTGTGTGTGTGTGTGTGTGTGTGTATGTGTGTGTAAGAGCTGCAGTCTCATCCTGTGACCTATACCTTATTAAGGTGAGGAAAAGGAGACTTAAACCTGAATTTCTACCACTGAGTATTTAATAACACTTTTTTTCTGGAAGAGAAGATTGGATCATGTCTACTAAGCTACCACTGGAAGAGACTTGGGTTTGCTTATA
This sequence comes from Rattus norvegicus, assembly GCF_021556685.1. Classification (NCBI taxonomy): domain Eukaryota; kingdom Metazoa; phylum Chordata; class Mammalia; order Rodentia; family Muridae; genus Rattus; species Rattus norvegicus. Next base: position 56,623,231 of record NC_141552.1, on the reverse strand, counting down.
TATTTGTTAAAATTTAAACAGAAACCAGGAAAAAAAGACTTGGATTTATTTTTTTGAACCCCTCAGAAATAGATTTTGATAACAAATATGTTGTTATAGATAAAAAAGTGGTTAAAAATTAATATATACCACATTATTTTGGTAATCATATTTGGGCACATTGGGTGCGCATGTACACACACACACACACACACACACACACACACACACACACACACACGGATGTTTGTAAACATTAAGAGCAGATGTCCCTAATTAAAGAGTGGTGTGCTTGTGTATGTCTGTCTTCCCCACTTGTGTGTCTATGTATCTCTCTGTGTGTCTCTGTTTACTCCTTTTTATGAGACTTTCTTCAGGTGAGTCCCATTCATTCTCTCAGGATTACAAAGCAGACCATGATATGTAGCTCATAGAAGTAAGTTCCTACAAAGAAAGCATAAGGAATCCTGACAGCCTTCTCTTTCACAGGCTCCGACTCCATTATCTAATAAGAGCACTCTACTGGTAAGAGAGCCCTGTTTTGTGCCGGGAGTTTTTGACCAGGTGCAGCAGAGCCTCCCATGGGAGAGTGAGTTATAAGCAAATCCTGAACTGACTACATTTAAGGCACTCAGAGATGGTCTCCAGCAGAGGTCTCCTCTTATGCAGTAGGGTCTTTAGAATTCTTTAGACATAGCACACACATAGTGATTGCACTACCTCTTATAGATTTATAGATTTTGGTTGGAGTTGTGACTAATTATCCTGAGTCCTTTGAGTAGTTTACCAAAGAGTGCACATGTAATTGAAGGGGTGCTCCTTCTTGGAGGTCACTCAGTTCTAGTTGTTTTGTTTTTTTTTTTTTAACGACATCAGCTTCATATTCTAGACAACCTCAGTTTCTTAGTGTGGTCACTCTGGCACTGTTTCCAATTGATGCCAGCAGAAAAAAGGCTCTCCTCTTCTCATTGGGTATTTGGAGACTCCACAATGCATTTATAGGTAATTTTATTTGGCTCCTGATACTGAGTCACCATAACCTTAGATGGAAAGTTTCATGAGACTCCCTTAATTGTTGGCGCCTGCGCTGCCAGTGTGTGAATATCGGGCGTAGGTCTGTGGGATTGAACGAAACCACGTACATGGGTCACCCGTCTTCAGCGAGTGCCACCAAGGCTTTACTGAGATCTCCTTATATACCAGAGGCAAAAGCCATGGAAAACAACAAGGTAGGTGAAAATCCTTAACCAGGAAAATAGGAAAAGTCTGTGTGGTGGAAAGTTCCAGGCTCAATCAGGGGCATAAACAACCTTTTAAACAACAACAAGCTAGAAGGCTCGGTGGGGAGGAAGGGTGCCATGGAAAATCCCAGCCCCAAATCAGGGGCTAAAAGCAGCTGCCAAGGGTGTAAACAATTTCTTGCTATAGCAGACTAACAGGCTCAGTGAGGGGGAAGGGAAACACCAAGGTAGGGCCCAACACTTAATGTCTTCCTTCTGCCAGGACCACAGTGGAGAAATCGTGGGTAATGCTGGCCAAAGATAGTCCCATGAGGACCTTTCTTCATAAGCAGTGGCTATGCAGATTTTCAGAACTCTCTTGTCTTCCCTTCACAGATTTGAATGACAGGCATGGAAGCCAGGGTTGCCCAAGATCCTTTCTATATGGTGTTTGCACAGACACTTGAATACCGATATTTAGAACATCATCACTCACAGCAATGAAAAAGGGGAAACAACCCAAACAGCCATGGATGGGTGATGAGTTAAAAAATAAACGTGGTTTGTACACACAATGGAATATTAGACCATCTTAAAAGAGAGTAAATTTCTAACCCATGATGTAATATAAACGAGCTTTGAAGACATTGTAGTCCTTCAATAGGCCAAACACAAAAGGACAAACCTTGTAAGACTACTTATATGAAATTCCTAGAACAGTAACACCCAGAGAAACAGGAAAAAGAGAGATGCTTGCCAGACGATAAGGGGGTGGGGGGGGGAAGAGGAATCACTGTTTAACAGACTAGAGAATAGAGCTCTGGAGATGGATGGGCCCAGTGTTGTAACATGAACCAGCAACACTGAAACACTCCCTAGAATGACTAAAATGTTCAACCCATGTTACTGACATTTTACCTCAATAAGAATAAATAAATAAAAGTTATGAAACATCCCTTTGCATCCTCATAATGAACTGTACCCAAGTTCCCTTCTGAAAAACATCCCCAAAGGGAAACTGTTAGGAAATATTTGAATTTGTCTATTCAGAGGGTGTCCAAGTTAGCATTAACTGTCAACTGGACAGAGCCAAGATTCACCTGAGCAAGAGTCTCAAGGGAGGAATTGTCTCTGATAGGTTGGAAATGTAGACATGTCTATGAGGGAGTGCACCATTGTTAACTATTGCAGAAGGGGCCAGTCCATTGTGAGGAGCAGCACCAGTCCCTGGTCAGGTAGTCCTGGGCTGTATCCTAGCTAAGCCTAGGTGAGAGAGCCAGTAAGCATCTCTCCTCCGTGGTTTCTTTGCCAAGTTCTTGCTTGAGTTCCTGCCCTGATATCTTTTCAAGCATGAACTCGATGGTGGCCATGAAGCATCTGCAGGGAATAGTATCTGTGTGCTTCATTATTGGGGCTCCACTGTGGCCAGGTTCATGGAAACTCCTTGAACTCTATTGTGTCAAGAGCCCCTTAGCAAGGACCTGTGGTGAATTTGGTGACTCTCTGCTTATGACCTAGATCACCTGTGCTACAAGCTCTTCTTACCTTGTGATGCTGTCTCTACTCATAGCAATAATTAGTTTCACTTTGTCAGTCATGGGCAAGGCTGAGATCATCCAGGCTGAACGTCCTTGGATGAGTCTATGTTTTTCTCAACACTCTTTGGAGGGGTAAAAGGCTCCTCTCCTCCCTTTGTCTTTATCGAACCTCCAGATGTGACCCTTAATCCTGGGTGTTTTGGGACATGTAATCATGTCTCTAGAGAAGCAACTACAGTCACACTGAGTAAGTCTGTGGCAGTTGTGGAGAGTAGGGGTTCTTGCTTGCATAACTGTTCTGAGGAAGACGCATCTGAACAACAGAGACTTGAAATGGGGAAGGTGCATCTGATCAACAGAGTCTTAAAAACTGGTTCTTAGAAAGATGGCATTAGGAATGGGTAGGTGCATGTCAAGAAAGGTTGCTGGGTACAGTGAGCACATCTCTGTCTGCAATTAAAAATGTCTTATGACGGGGGAGGGGCTGCTATTTGAGGACCAGACTTACACCCACACGTTTAATCTTTCACCTTGCATAACTGTGTAAGTGCATTTGCTACCAGCTGGGTATGTGCTCGTGTCTACCGGACAGGCCTGGCTAGACATTTATTTTGGGCTTGCTGAAACTGTGCTTTGTAGTGCAAAATAAGGTTAGGGGGTCATTGAATCAGCGGGAGCAGGGAAGGAGGAAGGGAAACTATTGGGGGCCTTTTGTAATGATGGGACTTTTATCATGCTGATGTTATGATTTCTTTTAATAAAATAACCAATGATGTCACTGCTCAGGCTAGCAGGATTATGAATAAAGATGACTGGAACGGTTAGGAGCCACTGCCTTTGAAAGTCAACGGGTGGTCAGTGTCTTCGTTTGCGCCGATCCCCCCTCCCCATTCCCCATCTCTGCAGCTGGAGCTGGTATCTAGCATGAGCTATGACGTGGAAGAATAAGACAAATAAACCATTTGCTCCCCGCGTGGTGCTTTTGGTCAGAGTGCTATCTGAGCAGACTGAGGAAATGTATTGCTAATTCACGGAAGAGACCAAACAGTGTTGAACAATTTTGAGAGTTGCGAGTAGTGCTTTAATCTCACACTGATACAAACCGGGGTGGCCCCCTAGGGACGAACCATACCTTCCCGTGAGCCGTAGATCCTGGCTGGACTCTGTGCCTCAGTGTTTGCACCACTTTCTTCCTCTTCCTGGAGAATCCCGACTTGCCAAGTGCCCTTCATTACCCAGGGTCTGCATGAGGTCAGCCATCAGCAAGGAGTGCTCGGTGGCGCGAGTGCCAAGTGCTTTCTTCAGCCGTTTACAACTGAGTTTAAAAATAAGCAGTAGACAAAAACGTGAAATAAATGAAATGGAATCAGCTTGAAGTCTATCTCCCCTTCCTCACATGCTGCCTTTTGATTTTATGAAATCTTCTGCGCAGAGTCGGAAGATCAGGAGCTTTGGCGCTCAGCGTTGCTTTTCTTACTGTGACCATCCCGAACCTCTCTCAGCCTCAGTTTCCTTACTTTCAAATGAGAGGAAAGAAAACCCTCTGGGTTTCTTTGACCAATCAGTGATTTAAGAGCTTGAGCCATACACGATCAATGCACAGCGGATGTTGGAGAAAGTCCAGCTCAATCTGCCTTTCTCTCCCTTCCCCTCCTCGCAGCTGAACAAGACATCAGAGGTGCAGAGACGAGGTTGGAAGGCCTAGTGCGCAGGGTAGGGAGGACCGTGAGCGCTGATGAATACCAGCTGTCAGCAATGGAATCCCAGCTCAGCAATTTGCCAGCTGTGCAACCCCAGGCATGTTGCTCTCTCACTTAGCTGCAGAGCTGGAACGTGGCATATGAAATTATAAATATACTTTACATTTTTATGGAAACAGTGTGAGCCGGGGTTTATCAAGGCGCACTTTTTTGTAAGGCACACTCACAGGGTCGTGGTGCACACGGGAGGCTTGTCTACAGACAAGCCGGCATGGCTAATGAACGAGCACCCATATACAAAATAAAACAAAAAAACAAAAACCAGAAACAGCTAACCAGGGTTAAGGGAAAGATAATGTCCTTTCTAGGTAAACCAGAAAAGAAATTGTCACATTTAAAAATAGGGTGTGAGAAGTTCATAAAATTTTAAAAATTACATATTTTTGGTAATGCGTTTGGGGTCTAATGCATGAAAAATGCTGTGTAGCTAGAATTATGGGTGGTTCTGAGCTAACTTACGGGAGCCGGGAACTGAACCTGGGTTCTCCACGAGAGAAACAGTGCTCTTAAGTTCTGAGCTAACTCTCTAACACTGAATGTTGGTGTTTTTATAACTTATTCTAGTAACTTTTCTTCTCTTGAATTACAAAACTATACTTATTAAAATTATCAAGGGTATAATTCTGTGACACTAACTGTATTCCCAGGGTAATACAAATGCCTCCCTTGTTCATCTCAATAATTCTTATCTTAGAAATCTGAATATTCGTACTTCTTTTCTAATGATACTTTTATTCATAGAAAATTGTATATATCTATAAAATATATATCGATAATATCCACCCAGGGCTACCTTCGTCTGACTCCCCTTTCAAGATTCAGGTCTGATTTTTGTGATTTTTTATCCAAAATAAGCACCTACATTGGACATAGATCCGTGTTTATCTTTTTATCGTCTTTGTTCTTACCTGGGGATGGCTGTGCATTGCTGGAATGATTGCTCTCCAGTTCCCTCTTGGAGGGAGATAATGAGAAAGCTTAGGATAGAAGCAGGTGGGTCAGAGAGAGGTGGTGTGGTTGAAATGTCCCCAACAGAATCATGGCACTTTTAGACAGCAGCTTTAAACTTTAGTGATAAAAGTGCATGTAAGAAAAAAAGAATTGTTAATGACATTTAAAAATGATTTGTTATGATTCTTAAATTTGAGACAAAAACCCAGCAGTCTTATTAATCAGATCTTTTTACCACTTTCACAAAATACTCGGCATGACAGCTTACGGAAGGAAGATCTGTCCGTCTGTCTATTTGTTGTCGATCCATGTGTCTGTCTGTCTATCTATCTATCTATCTATCTATCTATCTATCTATCTATTATCTATGTACCTATGTATCTATCACCTATGTATTTATGTATCTATCATCTATGTATGTATGTATGTATGTATGTATGTATGTATCTATCTATCTATCTATCTATCTATCTATCTATCTATCTACCTATGGATTCAGAAGGCTCAGCCCATGGTCACTTGGTTTCTCATGGGAGGCAGAACATCATGGCTGTGGAAATATGTGTAAGAAGAGATGTTCACATCATAGCAGACAGGAAATAGACAAGGGGATCAGGTGCAACATTTAAAAGCACCCTCCACCAAGTTACTTCCTCCAAGTATGCTCTATCTCCTAAAGGTGGCAGAACCTCCCAGATGCAGACCAAAATAATGCAAGCATCTCATACTCACACCACAGCATGGGGCAATTGTGAGCACTTCTTTGTGGTATTTCATTTAATAATCATAATTCACTGGGGGATGTATACTGTCTCCCCCTTTCTCTGTCTAATAAGTGAAGAAGCCAGTGTTTGGGAGGGTAAAATTCTGGCACTTGGTGTCCAAGGTAAAAAGCCACCTCAGGTGACAGAAAAGTGCAAAATAAGTAGAGTCTGAGAACTCAGAAGCATTGTGGGAAAGCCATGTGAAGCCATGGCGTGGGCACACTACCTGGTGTGGGTGCACTACCTGTGCGCCACTGGATCTCTTTCTTAGTGTGTTTCTGTTGTGGGTCAATGAATGAAATACTTGGGGACTGAAAGACTATGCAAGTGGGACTGGAGAGATGGCTCAGCGGTTAAGAACACTGACTGCTCTTCCAGAGGTCCTGAGTTCAATTCCCAGCAACCACATGGTGGCTCACAACCATCTGTAATGGGATCTGATGTCCTCTTCTGGTGTGCATGAAGACAGCTACAGTGTGCTCATATACATTAAATAATAAATAAATAAATAAATAAATATTAAAAAGACCGCGAGAGCTAAAATTTTCTAGTTACGAAGCAGAGAATGGGACTTTTCAAAAATTAGCTTCCACATTTATGACAACTAAATAGGGCTCATTGGAGGACAGGTCAAAAGTTTTAAAATGTTTATAATTTTCTTTGAAAAAATGTTTGCTAAAGCCAGCATGATATTTTACCATGGTGAAAATAATCTTTCACCTTATTTCCTTTGGGGGAAGGGGGGCCAAGTTAATGTGAGGGCTCAACTTCCTTGACATTGCCTATTCAATTAAAATGATTTATAAATACAATAAGACAATTAATCATCCTGACTACACTAACATTAGCATTTTTGTGATCCACAGTGAGGTCATACCATGTAAACGACAAGAAATAAAGAGCAGAAGGCTCTGTTCACTTTACATTTTGAAAAATTATGTCACACATCAAGCTCCTTATATTCTAAATTCGTTTACAGGCTAGTTAATCACTGTGTACTTTGTTGGCCTAACGTGAAATACATTCTACGATATCTTCCATTGGATTTTGAATAAACTGAAAAGTTTACATCAGAAAAAAAAAGAGGGTGTATATGTGAAAGCTTTGATCATTTGAACAGTTTGGAAGAGAGAAGTTTGCTCTCCTTTCAGAGTGATGTTACAGAGAGGCATAAAATAGTCTGAACCTCTGTATGGTTTCCTTCTACAATTTTCCATTATGGGGAATTCTGCTCAAACAAACAAATTATATTTTAACATGAACTATAATAGCCAGTGTCTGTACTTGGCAAATGTCAGCATTTTGTCTAATCTAATCAAATAAGAGATTCCTGAATGTTTTCTTTTGTGGGCTGACCTTACAGTATTCACAAGCATCAAGTCAGTGTATATACCCATCAAAGGTATATGTTGGGGCTGGAGAAATGGCTATTACTTAGTAGCATTTGCTATGTTCGCAGAGGACCTGAGTTCAGTTCTCAGGATCTATGTTCTGCAGTCTGCAATTGCCTTCACTCCAACTTCAGGGGATCCATTGCTTTCTTCTGGCCTCTAATTTAGCTACACACACACACACACACACACACACACACACACACACACACAAAGCAAAAATGCAACAAATACATTTTCAGAATTGGATGTGATGTTGGAGGCAGGTATAATTCATGGTCTATGAGTTGACAGTACTTAGTCATGATCATGTGGCATGTATCCCATGAGCAGTGCACAGGGCACATTGGCTTTTGTGAATTGCCTAAGGTCTCCACGGCTGTTTTGCTCTAGAAAATGACACGGTGAAAGTATGACAGAGGTGGGGGATATTTGAATATGAATAGACAGATATGTGTGTATATAGGGTTATGCTGGGCATACACTGGCCCTGGATAGAGCAGGGGACTTTCAGAAAAGGACAATGGAGGTACCAGATATTCTGAAGAAGGGGATGCACTATGGAATGATATTTAAGGTAGAGTGACCGATGCTGGATGATGATGGGTGACTTCTTCGGGTCCTCGTGCACCAGCTTAGACATGAAGTTATGAAAGATCATATTGCAACAAAGATTAAGGGAAAAGTGTAAAGCCTGCAGATGCATCAGTAGTGTGCATTTTGGTGCTAACAACATTCCAGCAGGAGTTACGTGTAGGTTGGTGTCATTATGCAGGCGAAGGCAGCCATAAGATAAAATGAGGCCTGTCACTGGACAAAATGGAAGGGAGGAGGGAACAAAGTTTTGAAGCCAAGGGAGAGGCAGAAAGGAGGAGAAGCAACATGGGTGCAGAAGTAAACGACCTGTTGCCATACATCTCTACATAGATACAGGTTGCTTGAATATTTCTTAAGGGATGGATTTCTATAGGACAATTAATCTTATCTAGGGGATCGGTTATATCCTTATCAATTGGTTGTGAGTTTATTGTGTGGATGTATTATGGATTGAGAATTTAATTATTGGGTTGCTGTTTGTTGAGTCTTGATTTTACTGGGTAGGTGGAATCAGAGAGTTCGTAGCTAGTAGAGAGCCACTGGGAAAGATACTAACCAGAGATAAATTATGGTTAGTTCCATATGGCCCCACGAGTGCTGGGACTGACTCTAGGGACCAGTGTGGCACCTTGCCTGAGTCTGAGAGCACTTGGGGGCAGTGTGGAGTTGCTGAAATGAAAGTACCCCACAGTGCTATGTGGCCCTACGAGTGTCGGTGCTAGCACAGGATAAAAGATTACCCTATTTTTTAAATATTTACCACAACAGTTATGAACTTGCAGAGGAGTATGGTACAGAAAACTGCCCCGTTCCCATTGACCAAATGATAAGTAGTAACACTTTTTCCTTTTAGTCTGTTTTCTTTTGGTGCATGCATGTTTCATAAAATTGAAGTTAAACCAAACGCAGTTTTCATTTTGTCTTTTTACTTTGCACTGTGTTCTAAGTCTTCAAATTGTGATTTTTAAGAAAAAAACACATTCTTAAATCAAATAGGGCTGCTCAGTGGTTAAGAATGATTGCTGCTTGTCTTTTAGAGGACGTGAGTTTAATTCTCAGGACCCAGTCTTGCAACCATTTGTAATGTGCTTTCTGTGGGCATCCACACTCACTCACACAAATGCATACGCATGTATGTGAACGCGCGTGTGCATGCACACACACACACACACACACACAAAACACACCTATATTGTCACAACCAAACACATACACACATGGATGCTCACACATATAAACAAACAAAAATCATAAATAAACAAATAAAAAATTAAGTAAATAAAAGTAAGCCTTCTTGAAGGAGAACATAAACTTGATTTTTCTCATGTAGAATTGTACAAAGGCTTCTGACTCTCTCTCTCTCTTTCTCTCTCTCTCTCTTGTGTGTGTGAAATATCAATTCCTATTGAAAACATTCCCCTTCTAGTAATCTGAAACATCTCACAATTAATGCTTTTGGTTTTGTAGACAGGTGTCAATAAATAGCTATAACTGACTCCAACACTGGCATTGGTTATCAACTAAAATATCACTTGTTTTCTTTCTCAGGACACTGGTTTGAGAGAGTGTAAATTCTAACAGTCAATCCTGCCTTGGATTTTTATGTCACATGCTCCTGTCACCCATTTTCCTAGTAGTTCCCGGTCAACTCATTATAGCGCACACACGAAAACCACTTATGCCATCCATATATTATGAAATTTTAGGAACTGCCTGCTGGCATAGACAAACTGGTATTTATTTTACAATATCAGACAATGATTCTAGGTTCAGAAAATTATATCAGAACCATTCATTTTGATGGTTTCTGGTTTTGCTACAATAAATATCAGAACTCATTGTCTGAAGGTATCTCTGAAGGAGCTCTCCCCCAGTCATTTCCATTACTTCTGCACTGCGTCAAGGTACCTGATATATGTGATAGGATATGGCAAAGAATATAGACCTCATGGCATTAATCAGGGGAGTCATTAAATATGTAGAGACACCAGCAAATCTGGGGAAGAGGGCACATAGCTTCTTTCTAGAACTGACACATTGTGTTGCATCTTCTGGGATGCAATTATGAGACTTATGAAGAAAGAGGAGAGCAACAGGAAAGAAAAGCCTTCAGTTCCCAAGGAAGCTCAGGTGCTGGGTAACCAGAAAAAGTTGTATTGTCTCTCATAATCAACGTGTCTTAGAACTAAAGCGAGCCACATATAAGTTGCTAAATTGGGATTTTGCTAAGTAGAGCAGAAAAAAAATAAAGCAGTGTAGAGTAGAACCAAATACAAACTGTAGAGTCAAAAAGTACAGTAAAGCAGGTCTAGTATATATATATATATATATATATATATATATATATATATATATATATATATATATATATATATATATGCCAGACCTGATCTGAGCAGGCAGAAGAATCAGAGACCATAAAATTAGGTCAACAGAGGATTTATAGTGTGAGAAACAGGAGGAAAGTTGTATGAAGATAAAGACAGAAGTCTAAAGGCTTGAGTTACATCACCGAGAAAGGAGAGAAAAGACCAGAGTTGAAGAAGAAATGGCTGCAAATGCCCAAAACTTAAAGGATTGTTTTTATGTGTTCATCTGTGAGTATGCACATATGTTAATGTGTGTTCATGAAGGAAAAAAAGAGAGCACCAGATCCCCTGTTAGAGATGGCAATAAGCCACCCTCCTGGAGTGTTGGGAACATAGGCCTGGTCCTCTGCAAGAGCAGGAATGCTTTTTTACAAAGCTGATTCATTGCTTCAGCGTTCAAATTCCCCAAATTTGATAAAAAGTTGAATCCTCTAAATCCAAGAAGACTTTGCTAATTCCCAAGCAAGACTTTTTTTTTTTTTTTAAAAATCTACACTGAGGAATGCCAGCCGAAAGGGAGACAGTCACACAGAGAGAAATACAGAGGAACAGAGACACAGAGACACAGAGAGATACAGAGACAAGGAAAGAGATATAGACACAAAAGGACAAGGAAAGAGTCAGAGACACAGAGACAGAGACAAAGAGAGAGACACAGAGATAAAAGAAAAAAAGATAGAGACACAGAGTCAAAGATAGAGAGATACACACAGAGAGAAAGAAACACACACACAAACACACACACATAGAACACACACACACACAGAGAAAGAGAGAGAGAGAGAGAGAGAGAGAGAGAGAGAGAGAGAGAGAGAGAGAGAGAGAAACAGAGGCCTCAGGCATCTATGTAATCAGAAAAGCACACAAGGCAGGTATAAACAACAATTTCAATATTTGATACAGAGTAATGAAATATAAATATCACTTATTGTATATATGAAACCTCCTCTGAATTGCTCAGGGGTCAACCAGTAGGACAATTTAATCAGTGCTTTTAGAATGCAATGGAATGAATGAAAGCCCTAGGGTTCCAGAATGAGTGGCTGACAACATGGAACGATAGACTTGTTTGTCAGTCCGCTTAGCATCTTCCATTTTTACCATCCAGTGCTTGCTGTTCTATGGCCACAAGATGGCTACAAAACCATGTACTTAGGTACATTCTGCCTCCGACAGTTTGGAAAGTTACAAAGCAGAAAAGACCCTCCTTCCTCTAGACTCTTTTTCCTTCCACCTCCTGGGCAGAAGGAGAGCTCATAACTAGAACAGCCTGAAAACATGCTTATGGGACAAAGGAAGGTTGGGAAAAGCATAGGTCACTCTCCATAGGGTGATTCAATGCTACTCTGAATAAAAATGTAAGTTCTCATTTGTCTTGAGAAAGTATTATGTAGTCCAGGCTGGCCTTGAGCTCTCTGTATAATCAAGGATGGTGTGAGAGTATATGCTTGGCTCAGGGAGTGGTACTATTAGGAGGTGTGGCCATGTTGCTGCGGGTATGGCCTTGTTGGAGTAGATTTGTCACTGTGGGCCTGGGTTTTAAGACCATCATCCTAGCTGCCTCTAAGCCAGTCTTCTCCTAGCTGCTTTGGGACAGGAGGTGGAACCATCAGCCCCTCCAGCCTCACGTCTGCCTATATGCTGTCATGTTCCCGCCTTGATGATAATGGATTGAACCTCAGAACCTTGTAAGCCAGCCCCAGCTAAATGTTGTCCTTTAGAAGAGTTGCCTTGGTCACGGTATCTCTTCACAGCAGTAAAACCCCAAGACAGATGACTTCAAACTTCTGCTCCTTCTGCCTCTACCTCCCAACTGCTATATGTATGTGATGCCACACAAGGTTTAATATGGTACTGGGGATTGAACTCAGAGCTTCATGTAGGCTAGGAAAGCACCCAGTCAACTAAATGATGCTCCCAGCTCCAGAATTTATGTTCTACTAATAAGAAAGGGGTAGATCTGCTGCTTTGGTAGAAACTAAGCTATTCTACAGCAGTTTGGCTCCTTGGCTGAAAGCAAGAACTAATTTTTATTTGTCTTATGCTTGCATAATTTTTTAGTGCTCAGTGGAATATATAAAATGATACCCGCTTTTCCAGTTATAGGTTAGATGCATAAATGAATGGATAAAATGCTTGGTCATTGAGACCTTGCAATTTTGGCTGCAATGTATATAACTCACAGAGGGAAACAGGAAACCAGGAGGGAAAGGGTCACTACCCTGAAATTTTATACCCAGAGAAAAATTTCAGTTATAATGGAAAAGAAGCTAAAGTGCCATATTAACTAATTTCCTAGCTCTTATGTAAGTAGAAAAGTGCTGAACTTGTGAAGGATTTAGTGTCCCCAAGCAGCGCTCAAACCTCAGAGACAGATGTCTAAGCTCCCTTTACCGTCTTCCCACTTAACTACCAAGCACTGAGCAAAAGCCAGTTGCAAACTCCTTCCTGGAACTGTGGTAGTGACAAGCCAGAAGCTCCAAGGGTAAAAGGCTAACCAGGGAGTATTTTATAGCCTTACCCCCCTTCCCATGTCCTACAACCATACTTTCCCAGAAAGGTTTCTCAATGCTGGTGGGACTGGGTATCCAGATGTGCAATTCTTTTCTCTGTGCAAATCTGGAACTTGAGACATTATAGTTCATTTGGCACGACACATCTAGATAATTCACAATGAATTTTTCTATTATATAAAATTGGAGCTCTTGAAGGACAAGAACTTGAGGCTGAATTGTTCAGCAACTGTAGAAAAGTACATATTTTTTGCCACCAATATATGATTTGGGTAATAAATGTCAGCTTAAAATCGTCATAATTTTATGATAAAGGCACCGGCTGCTACATTTAGGTGAATTCTCCTATTAGATCTATATTAATGGCATTGACAATCATGAAGGTAATGCAATTCACCATGAGGAATGGGCAGTAGAGTAGGGAGGAAGGCAGTTTGCTTCTTTTATTCCAAGAACCTCTCTTTAAAGCCATCACCTCTCTGTATTTAAACGCCCATCTTTCCAAGCAGTTTTAACATGCTTATTTAGTTAAAATAAGTTCTTTCTCATTATGGGTTTATGTGTGTCTGTGAGTACAGTGCTTGTAGAGGTCAGAAGAGGTCTTCAGATCCCCTGGAACTGGAGTTACAAGCAGTTGGGAGTCTCCTCACATGGGTGCTGGGAACTGAGCATGGGCCTTCTGCAAGAGCAATAAGTGTTCATAACCACTGAGCCATCTTGGCAGTCTGTAACATTTATTTTTTTAAAAAAACTGTGAAAGTATTCACTTCTAGTCATCACCTGATTCCATGAGTAAAAGAATTGGATTTTGCTTACTGTAAAGAGACTCCTTTCTGTGGCTTCCGATAGATAATGCATTAAGCTTTGATATGAAAATCTTTTATTTACAGTTCAGCCTAAGACTCACTTCTGAAAGATACTTAAGTCCTTTGTACTATTTATCTACTTGCAAAGTGTTATTCAATTAGTTCATAAATATTTATAGCACAGCTATAATTTGCTTCGTATAGTTGTTGGACACTTAGAATGGTATGAAAAGGTGATTGAGTGAGCTTGTATGTTCACTCTGAGAGAAAGAAGCAAAGGTTTGTGCCTCTGGGTATTCTGGTCAGGCCTAATTTGCATGACAGGGTCTCCTTGCAATGGCTGGTGTTGATTGTCAGCTTGACAGGATCTAGGCTCACATACGAGACAAACCTGAGGGCATATCTGTGATGAAATTTCTATATTAGGTTAACCGACACAAGAAGAGTCACCTTAACTGGGAACGACACCATCCTATATGTGAATTTTTGGACTGAAAAAGGAAAAAAAAAAGAAAAAGAAAAGAGAAAATAAAAAGTTGAAAGCTTAGCACCAGCTTTCAGTCTGTCTGTTCCCTGACTCCAGCTGTAGTGTGACTCCTGCCTTATGTCCTGCTGCCATGACTGTCTTCCTGCTCCACGATGAGCTGAACCCTGGAATGATAAGCCCAAACCCTTCCTGAAGTTGCTTTTGTCCGGTATTTAGACAAAGCAGTGAGAATCGTAATTAATACACTCCTACTACTCAATGGATGGCTTTAAACACAACGGTCAAGCTCATACACTAGACTGAGCTCCATACATTATGCATACATTGTGAGGCCAGGGAACCAGACTGGTGATGACAGGGAATATTCACAGATGCCTCACTCACATGGCCAACAGTGTGGTCCCACCTAGTCCTGTCTGGTGTCTCAGAGCTCAGGTGGACACGAAAGCTATAGATCTCATGTTCTCCCTGCATGGGTTTCCTTCTGCAACTATTTCTTCTGGAGTACTGTGGCTGACTTTCAAGAGTGAGCCCTAGAGAGGACCACTTCTGTGGCCTCTTGATTCTTTAGATGGAATGTTGGAAAGCATTGCTCCTATTGGCCAAGCAAATGCAGAACAAGATTCAAATGTAGGGACTTGGACCCACTTCTCAACAAGAGGTACAAAAGAAAAAAAAAAGATTTGACATTGCCCTATGTGTGCATGTGTGAGTGTGTGCGTGTGTGAGTGTGTGCGAGTGTGTGTACCTCTATGTGTATCTGTGTCTATATATGTGTGTGTGTCTGTGTGTTTATGTGTATGTATGTATTATGTGTGTTTATGTGTGTGTCTGTGTATGTCTGTGTGTGACATGTTTATGTATGTGTGTCTGTGAGTTCATGTGTGTGTATGTGTGTGTTATATGTGTATAAGTGTCTGTATATGTGTGTGTTGGTGTGTTCATGTGTATGTATGTGTGTCTGTGTATGTCGGTGTGTTACATGTTTATGTATGTGTGTCTGTGAGTTCATGTGTGTGTATGTGTGTGTTATTCGTGTTGGTGTGTACATGTGTATGTGTGTATGTATAGTTGTGTTTTTTTGTGTGTGTTTATCATTTAATGCACTGCTGTTGCTTTCTTCCCACATCGCTCATCTTCCCCTGGGGAAACTTCCTCTCTGTCATTCATCCCATAGAATGGGGCTTCACTCAGTCTTCATTCAACTGATTGAGCACGGTGCTCAAGTGAAACACAGTATGCACAGGCATATGACCACAGAGCTTGGTGTCAGGTCCTGCTTAAGAAAATCCTCTACTTGGTTTATCACGTTCTTCCTGTGATACATACAGAACCAAAGCGAGAACATTCCTCCATGGTTTCTCTGGGACTGCTCTGATGGCGGTGTAACCCCGAAGCCAAGCCTTCGTTCCTTGTTGTCATTTTAAAAGATGCTTGTTGGCATTACGTCTGCATTTTGTGGCCACCTAAACGCTTGTTGATATTAAATAACTTTCCTGGGTGCTATTTCTTCTCTCATAATAATCTCTACCTTACAGTGTTGTCGCATAGACTGAATGAGACACTCATAAATGTAAAATATGATTTTTCACAGAATGTAGATTAATGTAGGTATAAATGGGCAAAAAAAAAATCTTGATGTTTTATAAAACAGAGGTTTCCCAGTGTTTGAAGTTATGCTGCTCTTATGTTTCAGAAGGCATGAAAACTTGATCAAAGGCAGACACGAGAACTAGCCACGTTAACAAAAGTGGACTCACACATGCAATGCATATTGGATTCTGCTGTGCTTCTGCATTTGTGGATGCTGATTCATAACAGAGCCATGGTTTAGAAGTTCCATTTAATGTGGCATGCGCTCCAGCAGTGGTTCTCAACCTGTGGGTCCCGACCCCACTGGGAGCGTGTCACGTGACCTGTCACCTAAGACCACCGAGAAGCACAGATGTGTATATTACCGAACGATTCCTAACAGTAGCAAAATGGCAGTCATGAAGTAGCAAGGGAAATAATTTCATGTTTGGGATGTCACCCAAACACTAGGACCTGTGCTAAAGGGTCACAGCAATGGGAAGGTTGAGAGCCACTGCTCTGCAGTCCCATGCTTTCTACGCTTTGACCAGTTGGTTGTAAGTTTTTGATCATCTGCTGCCTAAGGAGGCTTCTCTGGCCAGGGGGTGGTGGCGAACACCTTTAATTCAAGCACTCAGGAGGCAGAGGCAGTCAGATCTCTGAGTACAAAGCCAGTCTGGTCTACAGAGTGAGTTTCAGGACAGCCAGGGCTACACAGAGAAACCTTGTCTCAAACGCAAAACAAACCAAGATACCTAAAGAATGTCTCTGATGAGGGGTGAGACTTGTACTAGCCCAAGGGACTCCTTATTTAGCTAGCAGTTTGATACTATGTCCCTTGAGTAAACTAAAATAGCAGGTAGATGTCCAATCTTAATGGATCATTTTGCTTATGAATGGATTTATCTATTAGTGAGGTTATCAATGCCGTGATCCAGCCACACCTCGGCAGTACCACCCTCTTGTGACCAAGTCTTTAATATGTGAGTCTTGAGCCACATTCTGGATCTAAATGATAAAATGGATTAACGGAAGCCAATCTAAATAAAAAGCTTAGCTATTAAAGCTACAAACTCATATGTGTATCAACACTCTGATAGTTATCAAAAAATGCCCTTTAGATTTCAGCCTTAAGCCATGAATAGAGAAAATATGTGAATGGAGTTAATAGACCTTTGGTTCAGAGATTCGTCTTTGGATAATTAATTACACAATCTTTTATCTGGCTAGGAAGGCCTGTCACCCTTTCAAATTACCTGGTCAATGGATTTAGGTGTGAAATCCCAGGTGCTATACCTGTTACTTTAAAAACAAAACAAACAAACAAACAAACAAACGAACGAACAAACGAACAAAACCACCTTAAACAAATCTTCCATTACTCGAGTGAACTATTTAATTGCAGATTTTTGGACCTTTAATTTCCTCTCAAATCATTCTAGATCCTTACTTAGACTTGAGCCAAAATGGAATATAAGACAAATTAAAAAAGTAGTTTTATATTTGTAGGAATGTTTACTAACACTTAAGTTTCTCAACACAGCATCAACTATGAAACAGTTGCATGTATGTAAGAGTTATGTATGTATGCAGTAGGTATATGAAGAAAAAAATGTGTCCCTTTCTTGAGATCCCGAGTAATATCTGTTTTTAGAGGAGAAAAATGTCATTCCTCATGTTGTTACATTTTAAGTGCCTTTACAAAATTCCTTTCTCATATTTACTGTTCTTGCTAGAAGATACATTTGCTTTTCGCCTTATGTTCAGTAATATCAATGTCGCTTTGGAAAAGATGCCAGCACGCTACTGTGTACCAATACAAAACGACAAATTCACTCACTTGTAAGCATAAGGAAACAACTCATTTAGGGCTGTGTTCTAGGCTGGCCAAGCAACTGGAATTCCCTCTGGTGATCCACACTTCATGACCACTCCTTCATTGTCCCAAGTGTATTGGGACAATAAGTGACATCAGTTAACACAATGATAAATATGCTACATTGTCCATCATTATTCTGTCAAGAAACACTTCTTATAAAGGTCGGAGGGCTGGAGTGATGGCTCCATAGCTAAAAGCACTTGCTGCTCTTGCAGGGGATTTAGTTCAGCCCTTAGCCATCCATACCTCCAAATCCTGGGATTTCGACACCCTATTCTGGTATCTGTGCTTCCTGGAGTCATTTGCACAAACCCACACTCGTCTATTCAGGTACATACATAATTATAAAAATAATGAAAGAAACTTTAAATGATGAGGTACAAGAGTGTAAAATCGAGGGGCCGGAGGGCAAGTCCACTGGTCAAGAGCACTTGCTGCTCTTCAGGGGACCTGAATTTTGTTCCCACCACCCACATCCAGCTCCCAGAGCCCATCTTTGGTTCCCATCACCCTCACAACCCTGTAACTCTAGTTCCAGGATAATCAGACGCCCCCGTCTGGCCACTCCAATGACCTGTATGCACGTGGCAGCTACTCATACAGGTACACAGTCAGACGTATAAATAAAAATAAATTATAATGTAAAAAGGTGCAAATCTAGTATGAAACTGGAAGGTATCTTAGGCTTTGTGTGCATCACTCCATTTTTAGATTTCAACCTCTCTCTCTCTCTCTCTCTCTCTGTGTGTGTGTGTGTGTGTGTGTGTGTGTGTGCGCGCGCACGCACGCACGCGTGTACTGTAGCTACACAATTTCTTCGCTGGTGAAATGGGAGTCAGCCTGACATCAAACAAAATAGGCATGGATAAGTCTTCATCGTTACCTTCTTGCTTTAGACCAGCCTTAGTGCTGAGCCAACTGCATGCCCAAGCAAATGCATCTTAACCCAACTTTAGAGAAAGAGTTTTAAAGGAAACAATCTTTCTCACGGGTGTAAATCATTCTTGCTTAATCTTTAACTTCCACCGAGTGGGCTCTCAGAAGTTTGTGTGGCTGGGAGCACCGCTGGAGGATACAGAAGTTACAAGGAGAAGATTATTAAACACCTGCTGTATGAAACTGCACTTCATTCCCACACCTGCTAAAACAGCTGGCTCCCTGCTTGGGGACAGAGACACAGAGAGCCCACTTTAATGAGTTACCTCTTTTGATTTGGGTCTGAAGGAAATTTACTACAGTGGGGGGAAATTTCCATAAGTCTCAAGAAAAATTACAGCATGTTTAGATAGACTAGCACTCGGCTGATATGAACAGAGACTGTCCATGAATTGCCGCAGAGCTGTGATTTTAATGCTCATTTTTAAATTATTCTTGCTTGTCTTTTTCTTTGTTTGGTGTTCTTTTTCTTTTTGTTCATTCGCTCCTTCTATACCCCAGGCTGCTGTGGAATCCCCCCATGGAGTTCATGATGGTTTCTTACTTATAGATATCCACCTGCCTCTCACGTTTTGAGATTATAGGCATGAGCCATCGCAGCTGGGTTTAATATTATTTCTGTTTATTTAAAAATTTCCCCAATTTTCTATAATTCATATTGATATGTCATCTAATTATAATTTAAAAAATAATCATGCTTTTAGGAGCCAGAGAGATGGCCCAGCAGCTGAGAATATTTGCTGCTCTTGCAGAAGACTTGAATTCAGTTTCAGCACCCACGTTGGGTGGCTCACAACCATCTGTAGCCCCAGCTCCAGTTCTAAGATATATGACATCCTCCTCTGACCTCTGTAGGTACCCACATGCACATATCCACACACACACAATTATACACATACATAAAAATAAAATAAATAAGTTTTTAAGAAATACAATAGCATTTTCTACTTTAAAGGATTATAAAGTAGCAATTGACTCTGTGAGATATTTCATAGAAGAGTGCCATCTTGTCAAAATGATTTCCCTACAGGAGGCTTTTGTTACAGATGGAAGGAAGAAAATGGACTCATTGGGGAACCATTCTGTCTCCTGGAAACTACCCTCCCCCCCCGAAATGAAGGAGGAGACATACTTTTTCCCTAAGTCTCTCTTAAAGTCTTAGCTGTGTCCCAGTCGGCTGCTGCTTGTCTACAAGATAAGGCAATTTTCAGAGCTGTGTAGGTAGGCAGATGGCTTTCTGGAGCCAAGGACCTGATGAAAGGAACAGAAGCCTTCAGGAGGGGTGGGGTGCCCAAGAGCAGACAATAAATCACTCAACTTGTAAAATCTGACTGGGACCGAGCCCGAGAGCCATGGGTTATTCTGTTCCATCCCTCAGCTACTTAATTTACTTTGGGGGGCAGTTCGGGCTCTGTGGGTTTTGGAGCTGGGAAATAGACTTCTTGATAGGTAAATCCTTTTGAAAGATTAGGTGGTGAGCGAGCCGCTAGGCTCGCAGCAAAGCAATTCAGGTTTTGGAAACATGGGAAGCTCGCCCTTGTTATTGCCTCTACTGAGGGAGCGTGGGCTTTTGGAGAATGGGGCCACAGCCTACTTTTTTGTGCCAACCATTTGATATTGTTGTACGTGATTGTGACCATGATATATTTTCAAATAAGCAGCATTGAGATATTATGGATACACTACACTTGCTCTTCCCTCCCCTGATCCCATACAAAGACACCAATGCAAAAATCCTCTCACTCTGTATCCTTCTTTGGCTCCTATGCCTTAAAAAGTGATGGCATCTAGCTCCCCCCACCCCCTTTGCATCTCAAGTGCCACTGCTCATTACTAATACCAATGTTCTCCGTCAGAAATACCTCTCTGATTACCCAAAGAATTCGAGATTTGCTTGGGAGTCTATTCAGCTCTGCACTTTATTACGTGAATAATGAGTTTGTTCACACCCTTGCGGTATGTGACATCATCTGTGTCTTAGCATCTGAGCCAATGAAAATTTCTAACCGCCTCTGAGGTATAAGCCCACCTCCTGGTGCATGAGTCTTCGAGCTCAAATAACATCTTATGCACCCAATACTCACATAGTACGTCTAGCATAGGAAGCAAGGAGTACAGATTCCAGGCACCTTGGTGTGTGGGCTGAAAAGCATGGCTTAGGTTTTAATTGGAAGTTTGAAAGGAGGTAGGAGGAGGATTTGTAAACATTTTGAAAACCACCGGAAAAATTTCAGGGGGTGTTCCTTTTGCAACCAAGCGTCATGTAACCAGTGGGATGTTTTCTACAAAACTGAGTTTAATGAGAACACAGAATTGTCCAAGAGTTTGTTTCCTGGTTCCTGCCAGCTTCCATGAAATAAGCTAAGTGGGTATGATTGACTTCTACTTAATAAGCTCACACCCACAGCCTTTTAGAGTTTAGCCTTATCCAGCTACTAAGGTCTTATTTGGAGGGAAAGAGGACTCAAGACTCCTGAATTAGTCAGCTTTCTCAAAAGGAACAAATCTGGTTGAATATATATATATATATATATATATATAATATTTATATATTAAAAAGATATTTATTATATTGGCTTATGTCTAAGGTCTGTGTAGTCCAACAATGGCTGTCTTACAGCCGACATAGAGAATCCAGTAGTTGTTCAGTTCATGATGCTGGATGGTTCAGTAGTCCCAATCTGGTACTGGATTCCTGAGGAATACTGGAGGCCTGAAGAACTAAGTTATAACACTAGTGAGGTGCTACCTTGACAGACATAAGCAAATTTGCCAGTGATTGCGGAGACACAAAGACAACAAAGACTCCCTGTGTCCTTTCTTTGGGCTGCCTCTGGTAAGTGCCTCCCAGGTAGGTCCTCCCACTTCAGACAATATGATCACAAAAGTCTCTCACGGCAGTGTTCAGTAGCTTGTGTTTCAGTTGGTTCCAGATGCAGTCCAACTGACAGCCGAGATTAGCTGTCACAGCATCTTAATTTTAGTGTTGTTATCACTGACATCTAGGTCATCCCCTTCTGAGAGTGTCAAGGTCAAGGTGGCTTAGCGCTTCAATGGATCCTGCATTCCAGGCCACATACAAGCTGTACTGGAGACTAAAAGAACAAGTCACTCTTATTAGGGAACTAATCTCAATTCGAGCACTTTGAAAATAGCTGTAATGAAAAATCACATCAGGAGAAGGACATCAGACGTCTGTTTGCAGAACAAAAACCTAATGAAAGGCTTTACTTTACTCAATTACAAGTACCCAAACCACAGGCGACTGAAGAGATGGTATAGAATGCCATATCCTTCTTTCTTCCTTCCCTTTTGAAAAATGTCACTGATGGAACACAAAAGAAATGTCAAAAATAGAAAATGTGTCCTGTAATCCAATACTTTTCAATATGCATCATTACCGTTCAGGGCTCGTTCCAATGATTATATATTTTTTAGAAAGTATAAATCTTTTATGTTCTATTTCGTTTTAATGGGTCAGATACTTTTTTTTCTTCTCAGAAGCACTGTTTCCAAAGTGGCATTTTAAAAATAACTTCACGACAGCATGTGTAATTAATGAATCAACTTTTTTTTTTCAAAAATGGTATCACTCTGGTTGGATATTTAAAAAGTTTTCCACTGTGATGCCACATACCTTTTGGGTTTATTGTTTTCCTTCAAATTTTGGGTCTGTCTTTATGTTGACACACTTGTAGAAGCAGAGTGAACATTGCTTACTCAGGTCTCGACATCAGTGTGTTCTCAGAAAGAAGACTCCAAAAAATGTTATAAACAGTGGAGTTGATAGAAGCTGAAATATGTTTTGGACTACATGGTAGAGATGGACTGTCATATGTATGATGTATAGAACTTTGGGGAAATTTGTACAGGTATTGTGTGTGTGTTTGTGTGTGTGTGTGTGTGTGTGTGTGTGTGTACAGGTGTGCATGAGGGCATGTAGAGGCCAGAGGAAAACCTGTGGGATCCTTTGTCTTCTGTCACCATGTGGACCCCAGGGATCACCCAGGCCATCAGGCTTGTCAGCAAGTGCCTGTCATCCACAGTGCTATTGGCCATATCTAACTTTACCCAGGTATAGCGGAGTTGGTATATACTCATAATTGGTTAGCACAGTGACACTACACTATGGTGATGTAAATCATTGCTCTCTGCCCCAAATAACTTGTTTACAAAGACATACTTTGAAAGAAACACCATTACTTCTACAGTTCATTAATATTTACCAGAAGGAAAAAAATGATGGGTTTACTTGACCCAGATAGTATTCTACAAGCAAGCTGCTAATAATGGAAGTAAGAATAAATATTCCAAACAAAATCAAGTTTGTGAATTGATGTTTTCATGGATGTGGAAAAGGGCAGTTGAAGGTAGGTATCAGCTAGGTCAGTCCTAGTGAGACCTGCTTACTGCATGATTGAGAAGAATCTCTGATGTTATTATAACCATCAGAGAGAAGCTGGCAATAAAAATTGTAAAACATTTTTGAAATGAGAAAACCCAATAGACAGCTACCTGTACACCCTTCCAGGCTATCAGCTCTTTTCCTGGACTTGAACTATTTTGTCCCTCTGTAAACTGTAAAAACTTTACGGTGATATAATTGATCACTTCCCATAAAGCCAAAGATGAATTTTGTCTTGTACCATATGATTGATGGTTGCTTTGTGGCCACAGGCTGGGTTTACTTATTTGCAAATTCCTCTCAGCATTCTTGATCACCTGGGTATGTATCAGAGCCTTTAAGCAAATTTTTACTTGTTATTAGTTCTGGAGTGAAAGAATAGGTCTCCTAAAACCACAACTGGTCATTTCATATGACCATTGTGGTTTTAAGGAAAAAGAGACATTTTTTAACACACAGAGACAGAGCAGCCTGGTGACTCTCTGACAACAATTCAAAGGCTACACTGGGCATGTCTAAGAAGACTAAACCTAAGTAACATCATTTTTTCAGTTATCTAGCTCAAATTAAGTCCTACAGATTTATTGAGTTTTTGTTCCATGCAGACAGATGACAGTCAGTCAGATCCATGGGGGCTCTAAATCATGCACCTGGATACAATCGTGACTCCAAGCTTGACTACATGATGTGCGTGACGTTAAGTGTAATGATGGATCCCAAGTGTAATTCAAGAAATTCCAAACCAAGATATGTTTCAGGCTACAGAGAAAGCATCACTGAGTCTTGTAGGATTTGTCATTTTTATTAAGGAACTGAAAACATAAGTTCCAGCCCCTGTTACTGGAACTCTCTCCTTCATATGGCTTCTTGCTCTCTTCCTGACTTCTATGGGGTCCCAAAATTAAGCATACACATCTGAAGACTCACAGGTAGCCCCCACATATGAGATAGAACATACACGATATGTCTTTCTGTTTACATCTCTCAGCACGACTATTTCCAGTTCTATTCATTTACCTATGAACTTTGTAATTTCATTTTTCTGAAGAGCTGAATAATAGCCCATTGTGTACATGTGCCACATTTTCATTACCCATTATTCTGTTGATGGACATCTAGGTTCTTTCCAGTTCCTGGCTATTATTAATAGAATAGTAGTGACATGGATAATCAGGTGTCTCTGTAGTAGGACAGCAAGTCCTTTTGGAAAATAACCAGGAACAGCACAGCTGGGTCATCTGGTAGACCTGTTTCTAGCAATTTGACAAACCTCCACACTAGCTTTCATAGTGGTTTTGTCAGATTGCATTGCTACCAACAGGGAGTAAATGGTCTCCTTTCCCAGTCTCCCAGCGCTTGGCATTTTTCAAACTCTTAGATGAACATTTTAGAAAGATCATGGAATGCCATCTGTCCAGAAGGTAGGGCCTCAGGAAGAGGCTGTAGGTGGGCTGAAACATTCTTCCAGAGGCATGAGATTTGTTATCAGCCCTCAATTCAATGTAATTAAGGTTATTTGTGACTTCCTATCCAATTCTACTTTTATATGAACAATTTTCTGTTCCTTTTCGTAAGGGAGATTTTTCAAATTATAAGGTTTCTTGAAGCCAGGTGTCACCTTGGCTGTGTACCAATAGATTCATTGTAAGAACGTGGATGTGGGCAGATGTGGTGGAAGCATAGAGACCTTTGCTGGTTAGGCAAGGCAGAAGTGAGCAAGTAGGGAGTGAAAAGGCAGGAGGGTGTTGTGCCCTTTGTATTCTGATGTCCATTCTGTTTCCTCAGGAAGGGCCACCCTGTGGATCACTCACTCAGGTGATTTCATGTGAATCTTCTCTATTCTAACCAGTCAGATTAAGGCTAGAGCCTGTGATTGGTCAGTAGAAGGGAAAGGTGGGGCCGGAAGTCTTAGAGAGTGGAGGAAGGGGAGGGTAAGGACAGAGGAAGAA
The DNA here is from genome assembly GCF_021556685.1 of Rattus norvegicus. NCBI lineage: Eukaryota > Metazoa > Chordata > Mammalia > Rodentia > Muridae > Rattus > Rattus norvegicus. The sequence goes on along the minus strand of NC_141552.1, from coordinate 56,598,115 downwards.
GAGGTTGAAGGAAGATGGAGCAGAACCACATGGCCTGAAGCCACAAGTAGCAAGGGATCTCATGGCTGGGGAATAGAGTAGTGCAGTGGTGAATCTGCCCAACCTAGGCATGCAGCTTACAAATATAATGACTGAGCTGTGTGATTGTTTTACACGGGTTTATTGGGGTTGGAGGTTAACTGCAACAGGAGAAGAAGAGAAGCCAAGTGGTTTATGCACTACGAAGAGTGATAGAACTGGAGACAGGAAGACAGTTGACATTTTTGCTCCTTGGGAAATTGTGTATTACACTGTCCATCAACAGAGCTGGTAACAAACGCAAGGGTCAGCGGTCCTATGACTTCCTCCTTTGAGAAAACCCACCATTGTGTGAGTTCCTGTGGCTCCCAGAACTGCATCCTAGCTCAGAAAGAAGAACTTCCCTGCAGAGTGGAAACCATCAACTTACCAGACAGGTCCTACTCTGTTTACTTCCCATCCTTGGCTTATCCACTAATCTCTCTAGTTGTTTGTGGTGACAGCTCAACCATAAGAACTGGACGACTCTGGGGTTGGGGATTTAGCTCAGTGGTAGAGCGCTTGCCTAGCAAGCGCAAGGCCCTGGGTTTGGTCCCCAGCTCAAAAAAAAAAAAAAAAAAAAAAAAAAAAGAACTGGATGACTCTATGTTGAATTTTTTTATGTTGTGTTTACCTTTGGCCAGAGATTTATTTCCCTTGGAATATTTGGGTTGGACAAAGATTATTTAATCATCCTACTTTTCAAAAGAAGATGGTATTGCTGGTGCAGCACATGCAAGAACCAGTGTGTGGTGCAGAGATGGGGGAGAAAGAGAAGCTGACTAGATTGCACACTATGAAGAGAGGCAGAACTGGAGATAAGAGTTGTAAGTAAGTGAGTGGCCTGGACTTCTACCTGAGACATTACTGATGTCACAGCACATGCTGCCACTGAGAGCCATGCTGAATCCATGATCCTGTTGCAGCACCAGTCTGTGTCGATGTTCATGGCCCATGGGACCAGCAAAGGTCATGCAGATATCTCAGGACCAGGCTGGGACACCTGGGGGTGTGTTGATGTCCAAGGGCTGAGCAGAGCTGGCCCCACACCTCACCTATGCAGCACAGAGAGCTGCTCTTGGTGGCAGAGGCATGAGTGAGCTGGTAACGAAGGGTGTGAGCACAGGAGAGCTAGCCTGGCCCCTCACTAGCTGTATCACTTGGGTGAACTAGCCCTTGCTAGGGCAGTGCTGGAGAGCTGGTCCCGGTGATGTGAGTACAGGAGAACTGCTTCTGCCCCTTGCTTGAGCAAAGTGGAAGAGCTGGCCCTGTGGCATGGGCACAGGAGAGCTGGCAGGCAGAACAACTCAGGTATCACTCAGGCCCAGATCCAGGGCTTTGAGTTGGCCCACCCCAACATCTATCCCATTTATGACCTGCTGGAACACGTGAAGGGGCTTGTCCTGCAGAACCAAAGCTGCAGGATCTCCATGACACAGGGTATCTGAGAGGAGTCCTAGTGAAGATCCAGTACTGACAGTAAAGCAGAAGCCAGAGGCCTTGAAACACACCAGTGACTCATTGCAGTGAACATTTACAAGTAAAGTTGTTTGTGCAAAAGTGTTTTAGCAAGGTTTTTTTTTTTAAAAAAAATTTTGTTGTTTTCTTTGAACTGGGGAAGTTACAAGGGTAGAGGGTTGATATGGAGGGGCAAGGAGATAAGTGAGATGAGGGTACACAGTTTGAAATTCACAAAGCATCAATAAATAGTTTTCTTTAAAGGGCGATGCAACAAGAGACTTTTCCATGGCTCTTCCATAAACCATTGCACAGGAAATTGTCACAAGTTCACAAATGACATAATTACTGTATCCTGTGGGTAATTTTCTCATTTGATTTAAAAATTCTAAAAATATTCATTGCATGTAAAAGCTGAAAAGAAAAAAACTGTACACAATGAAAAGGTGTTTTTCTTCTTCCTACCCTACTCCTGAGTCTTCATGTTTCCCAACTGTAAATCAGCGTTAGAGCTCACAGGTCCTTCCCATTCTATCTTCTATGTATATGAATATGTGTCTGTATGCTTGCTCATGTGTACATCTATCTATACATGTTCTTATATGCGCAGGTATGTGCTTGAGTTTCCAAATAGACATTGTTTTTATTACAGTGTGGAGACAATGTGATACTTAATTTCTGAACTTTGCTTTCATTTATGTATATGGGAGATTTTTCATGTTGGCAGAATAGAAACTTTCCCTTATTCCTTAGCACCATGAATGCTGCCTAGAGATTTGTCAACTACTGCCTTATTGAGAAGCACTGAGGTATATTCTGATCTTTTGCTTGTGTTATGAGCATCATTTAAGTATACAATGTTGTCCATCATCATGCACTTCTATAGATCAAATGTCAAGAAATGGACTCCTTCCACATTGGAGAATAAAGGGATGTATGCGACCATGAAATAGAAGAATAAAGGAAAACATGGCGGCGAGGATTGAGACCAAGACCTGGGACTGGTTAAAAATAGTTAAAAAAAAAAACCTTTACAACAAAATATCGGGTTTAAACAGGACCAAAAGATAATAAGAAGAAGTTGGATATGTCATGGGATTCAGCTGTGAGCCTGTGTCATGGAGTCATTAAACGCATCAGTGTGATGTTTAGTGACAGGGCCAAGAGGCCATCTTGACCATAGATCAGAAGTTTGTCACAGTAATGGGGACCTTGAGGACAGTGATACTTGGCAGATTGTGACTTTACTGGAAAAGATACTTCCCCAGGAGCTTTTCACTTGACTAACAAGGATGGGCTCAGGATGTCATGGTCGGGATGAAAGAAGGCAAACCCTTAGTCGCTTTGAGTCACCAGTCTTTTAGAAATAATCACAAAGGAACAGAAGCATGGGAAAGTCACGGTGACCTGTGCTGCTGAGTCAGAGAGATTCAAGAGAAGGTCCTCCTGTTTCTCAAGCCTCAGCTGTTCATTAGAATGACCGAATGTGGATTTCTTTGTAAAATTCTGGATCCCAGCTGGGCACTGTAGTGACTTTGTGTGACCCCAGCACTTAGACAGTGCACTTCTCAGACTGAAGACCAGTCTGGCCTACACTAGTGAAACCTTGTCTCAAAAACCATATGTGTGTGTGTGTGTGTGTGTGTGTGTGTGTGTGGTGTGTGTGTGTGTGTGTGTGTGTGTGTGTGTTTATTGACTAGACAATCATGACGCTTGGGAGTGAAGTGTCAGAACAGTAGTCCTTCTGATCTATTACTTCAATTTCTACAGATTCAATTATGTATGGTCAGCAGTGGCTCATATGTATTAAATGGAGATGTCCAGGAGTAAATAACTCATGGATTTTAAATTGCATGGCATTCTTGATAACATGAAGGATTTTCCATCTTGTTCTATCTTGAGCTGACCAGGACACAATTCATTTCTCTCTCCAGTAAAATGATACTGTATATGTGGCCTGTCTATTAGTCACTTTCTGGCCATACTGGTATTCATATTAACTATTAGGGTGTCCTGTTGCTTGTGTGTTCGAGTTAATTCAGTTTTATTTCACAGGGGCCACAGAGACAAGGATATAGCAAAGTAAGATGCACATAGATAAGTAAATAGATATATTTATACATGGGTGCATGTGTACATACAGAGAGAGGGAGAGAGAGAGAGAGAGAGAGAGAGAGAGAGAGAGAGAGAGAGAGAGAGAGAAGAGGAAGATAACACCCACATAACATAGACTATTAGAACCGAATTCAATTAGTCTCAACTCTTTTAGTGTCTAATATATCTTAAACTCTGCTGTAGGAATGTATGCATTTGTGAGAATATAAGAAAGAAGATACATTACTACCGACCATCTCATATACCCATTAGACATCTTAGAATATTTACCCCTTGGAAGAGTGGCTATTGTACTTCTAAATCCTCTACGTCACCTAATGACTCCAAGCCACTGTTAAAGGCTAATATAACTAGAAATCACTAACAATGAATTTTATAAGTCATGTAGAACTATGGGCGATAGATTTTTCTGGGACCCTCTCAGATCTGGATTCTGCCTTCAACTAACATTGCATTTGTTGACTGTGTCTGAAGCCACCTCACTTTCTGCTGTCAGAGGCCGCTGCCAGCTAGTAAGTATGGAATCGGTGGTGATTCCAACTGAGGAAAATTTCAGAAAAAATGATAATGTAATAACCAGTTCTGGCTGATAGGTATTTGTCCAATACACTTTTCCTTGGGTTTGCTCTTTTATTTACTTTAGTACCCTGCTGTGTTTCAGTGATGAAAGCATTAGTGTTTCACATAAGGAGTCGTTGTCCCCCTCAGGTTAATTTATCACCTGAGGTGGGGACCTGCCTCATGTTCACCTGTAATTATTTCCTATAATTAGAGTTGTCCCTACATGTAATGTCCTCCCCATGAGATCCCAGAGAATAAATTTAAGGGCAGCAATCATTTAGTTCTTCCCTGGCGAATTGATCTATCACCCAAGTGCTTCAATCTGTATTGAACAATGCCACGTGAAGTCAGCCTCGAGACCTGTGTATGTTGCTCTGTCAGTGGTATGAAAAATTCCCACATGGAATTTTTTGTTTGTTTGTTCAACAAAAGCAGATCTAGTAGCTGTTAGGAATAAGAAAAGACATGATGTTTTCCTGTTATACTTTTCTCTTCAAAGCAAATTTTATGAAAATTTACAATGGATAGTTTTTTAGCTTCAGTTTATAGTTAGCTTGTCTGCCAGTGTGCAGGGTCCTCTTTCCACAATGAAGGAATCTCTACTTTCTAAAGTGTTCTTCATTGTTTTTTTTACCTTTTAATGCTTTTTTATTGGATTTTTAACATTTACATTTCAAATGTTATCCCCTTTCTGGGTTTCACATCCATAACCCCCCTATCCCAACTCCCTCCCCCTACTTCTATGAGGGTGTTCCCTCACCCACCCACCCCTTCCCGCCTTCCCACTCTGACATTCTCCTACACTGGGGCATTGAGCCTTGGCAGGACCAAGTGCTTATCCTACAATTGATGCCCAACAGGCCATCCTCTGCTACATACGTAGCTGGAGCCATGGGTCTGTTCTTGTCTACTCTTTGGATGGTGGTTTAGTCTCTGGGAGCTCTGGTTGGTTGGGATTGTTGTTCTTATGGGGTTGCAAACCCCTTCAGCTCCTTCAATCCTTTCTCTAACTCCTCCAATTGGGACCCCGTTCTCAGTTCAATGGTTGGCTGCGATCCTCCACCTCTGTGTTTGTCATGCTCAGAGACTTTCAGGAGACAGCTATATCAGGCTCCTGTCAGCATGCACTTTTTGGCGTCAGCAATATTGTCTGGGTTTGGTGACTGAATGTGTATGGGTTGGATCCCCAGGTAGGGCAGTCTCTAGATGGCCTTTCCTTCAGTTTCTGCTCCAAACCTTGTCACCATACTTGCTCCTATTAACATTTTTGTTCCCCCTTCTAAGAATGACTGAAGAATCCACACTGTTTTTTGTCCTTCTTCTTGAGTTTCATGTGGTCTGTGGATTGTATCTTGGGTAATTCGAGCTTTTGGGCTAATAACCACTCATCAGTGAGTTCATACCATGCATGTTTTTTTGTGATTGGGTTACCTTACTCAGGTTGATATTTTCTAGTTCCATCCATTTGCCTATGAATTTCATGAACTCATTGTTTTTGATGGCTGAGTAATACTCCATTGTGTAGCTGTACCACATTTTCTGTATCCATTCCTTTGTTGAAGGGCATCTGGGTTCTTTCCAGCTTCTGGCTATTATAAATAAGGCTACAATGAACATATTGGACCATGTGTCCTTGTTATATATTGAAGCATCATTTGGGTATATGCCCAGGAGTGGTATAGCTAGGTCCTCAGGTAGTACTATGTCTAATTTTCTGAGGAATCTCCAGACTGATTTCCAGAATGGTTGTATCAGTTTGCAATTCCACCAACAATGGAAGAGTGTTCCTCTTTCTCCACCTCCTTGCCAGCATCTGTTGTCACCAGAGTTTTTGATCTTAGCCATTCTGACTGGTGTGAAGTAGAATCTCAGGGTTGTTTTGATTTGCATTTCCCTGATGACTAAGGATGTTGAACATTTCTTTAGCTACTTCTCAGCCATTTGATATTCCTCAGCTGAGAATTCTTCGTTTAGCTCTGTACCCCATTTTTAATAGGGTTATTTGACTCTCTGGAGTCTAACTTCTTGAGTTCTTTGTATATATTGAATATTAGCCCTCTATCAGATGTAGGATTACTAAAGACCTTTTCCCAATCTGTTGGCTGCTGTGTTTTTTCTAATGACAGTGTCCTTTGCCTTACAGAAAGAAGCTTTGCAATTTTATGAGGTGCCATTTGTTGATTCTTGATCTTAGAGCATAAGCCATTGGTGTTCTGTTCAGGAAATTTTCCCGAGTGCCCATGTGTTTGAGGCTCTTCCCCACTTTTTCTTCTATTAGTTTGAGTGTATCTGGTTTGATGTGGAGCTCCTTGACTCGCTTGAACTTGAGCTTTGTTCAAGCCAATAAGAATGGATTGATTTGCATTCTTCTACATGCTGACCTCCAGTTGAACCAGCACCATTTGTTCAAAATGCTATCTTCTTTCCATTGGATGGTTTTAGCTCCTTTGTCAAAATCAAGTGACTATAGGTGTGTGGGTTCATTTCTGGGTCTTCAATTCTATTCCATTGATCTACCTGCCTGTCTCTGTACCAATACCATACAGTTTTTATCACTATTGCTCTGTAATACTGCTTGTGGTCAGGGATGGTGCCCCCAGAAGTTCTTTTATTGCTGAGGATAGTTTTCGATATCCTGGGTTTTTTTTTTTTTTTTGTTATTCCAGATGAATTTGCAAATTGTTCTTTCTAACTCTATGAAGAATTGAGTTGGAATTTGAGTTGGGGATTGCATTGAATTTGTAGATTGCTTTTGGCAAAATGGCCATTTTTACTATATTAATCCTGCCTATCCATGAGCATGGGGGATCTTTCCATCTTCTGAGATCTTCTTCAGTTTCTTTTTCAGAGACTCAAAGTTCTTGTCATACAGATCTTTCACTTGCTTGGTTAGAGTCACACCAAGGTATTTTATATTATTTGTGACTATTGTGAAGGGTGTCATTTCCATAATTTCTCTCTCTGCCTGTTTATTCTTTGAGTAGATGTAGGCTACTGATTTGTTTGAGTTAATTTTATATCCAGCCACTTTGGTGAAGTTGTTTATCAGGTTTAATAGTTCTCTGTTAGAACTTTTGGGTTCACTTAAGTATACTATCATATCATCTGCAAATAGTGATATTTTTGACTTCTTCCTTTCCAATTTGTATTCCTATGACTTCTTTTTGTTTTCTGATTGCTCTGGTTAGGACTTTGAGTACTATATTGAATAGGTAGGGAGAGAGTGGGCAGCCTTGTCTAGTCCCTGATTTTAATGGGATTGCTTCCAGTTTCTCTCCATTAAGTTTGATGTTGGCTACTGGTTTGCTGTATACTGCTTTTACTATGTTTAGGTATGAGTCTTGAATTCCTGATCTTTCCAAGACTTTTAACATGAAGGAGTGTTGAATTTTATCAAATGCTTTCTCAGCATCTAATGAGATGCTTATGTGTTTTTTTTCCTTTGAGTTTGTTTACATAGTGGATTAAGCTGGATTTCCATATATAGAAACCATCCCTGCATCCCTGGGATTAAGCCTACTTGATCATGATGGATGATCATTTTGATGTGTTCTTGGATTTGGTTTGGGAGAATTTTATTGAGTATTTTTGCGTCAATATTCATAAGGGAAATTGGTCTGACGTTTTCTTTCTTTGTTGGGTCTTTGTGTGGTTTAGGTATAAGCATAATTGTGGCTTCATAGAAGGAACTTGGTAGTATTCCTTATTTTTCTATTTTGTGGAATAGTGTGGACACTATGAAGATCTGATAGAATTATATACTAAACTGTCTGGTCCTGGATTTTTTTGGTTGGGAGACTTTTAATAATTGCTTCTATTTCTTTAGGAGTTATAGGACTGTTTAGATGGTTTATCTGATCCTGATTTAACTTTGGTACCTGGTATCTGTCTAGACAAGTGTCCATTTCATCCAGATTTTTCAGTTTTGTTGAATATAGGCTTTTGTAGTAGGACCTGATGATTATTTGAATTTCCTCAGCTTCTGTTGTTATGTCTCCCTTTCCATTTCTGATTTTGTTAATTTGGATACTCTTTCAGTGCCCTCTGGTTAGTCTGGCTAAGGGTTTATCTATCTTGTTGATCTTCTCAAAGAACCAGCTCCTGGTTTTGAGAATTCTTTGTATAGTTCTTTTTGTTTCTACTTGGTTGATTTCAGCCTTGAGTTTGATTATTTGCTGCCACCTACTCCTCTTGGGTGTATTTGCTTCTTTTTGTTCTAGAGGTTGTCAAGCTTTTAATGTTTGTTCTCTTCAGTTTCTTTTTGGAGGCTTTCAGAGCTATGAGTTTTCCTCTTAGCACTGCTTTCATTGAGTCCCATAAGTTTGGGTATGGTGTGCCTTCATTTTCATTAAATTCTAAGAAGTCTTTAATTTCTTTCTTTACTTCTTCCTTGACCAGGTTATCATTGAGTAGAGCATTGTTCAACTTCCATGTGTATGTGGGCTTTCTGTCATTTTTTGTTGTTATTGATGAACAGCCTTAGTCCATGGTGATCTGATAGGATGCATGGGACTATTTTAATCTTCTTGTATCTGTTAAGGCCTGTTTTGCAACTGATTATATGGTCAGGTGTGGAGATGGTAGCATGAGGTGCTGAGAAGAAGGTATATTCTTTTGTTTTAGGATGAAATGTTCTATAGATACCTGTTAAATCCATTCGGCTCATAACTTCTGTTAGTTTCTCTGTGTCTCTTTAATTTCTGTTCCCATGATCTGTCCATTGCTGCGAGTGAGGTGTTGAAGTCTCCCACTATTATTGTGTGAGGCACAATGTGTGCTTCGAGCTTTAGTAAGGTTTCTTTAATGAATGTAGGTGCCCTTGCATTTGGAGCATAGATATTCAGGATTGAGAGTTCATCTTGGTGGAGTTTTCCTTTGATGAATATGAAGTGTCCTTCCTTATCTTTTGATAACTTTTGGTTGAAAGTTGATTTTATTCGATATTAGAATGACTACCACAGTTTGTTTCTTGGGACTATTTGTTTGGAAAATTGTTTTCCAGCCTTTTACTCTGAGGTAGTATCTGTCTTTGTCACTGAGGTGTGTTTCCTGTATACATCAAAATGCTGGGTCCTCTTTACTTATATCCAGTCTGTTAATCCATGTCTTTTTACTGGGGAATTGAGTCCATTGATGTTGAACCATATTAAAGACCAACAATTGTTTTTTTCCTCTTATTTTTGTTGTTAGAGTTGGAATTATGTTTGTGTGGCTCTCTTCTTTTGGGCTTGTTGAAATTAGATTACTTTCTTGCTTGTTCTATGGTTTAGTTTTCCTCCTTGTGTTGGAGTTTTCCATGTATTATGTTTTTGTAAGGCTGAATTTGTGGAAAGATTGCATAAATTTGGTTTGGCCATGGAATATCTTGGTTTCTCCATCTATGTTAATTGAGAGTTTTGCTGGATATAGTAGCTTGGGGTGGCGTTTGTGCTCTCTTAGGGTGTGGATCTTAGCCCAGGATCTTCTGGCTTTCATAGTCTGTGGTGGGAAGTCTGATGTAATTCTGATAGGGGTGCCTTTATATGTTACTTGACATTTTTCCCTTACTGCTTTCAATATTCTTTCTTTGTGTTGTGCATTTGGTGTTTTAACTATTATGTAACTGGAGGAATTTCTTTTCTGGTCCAATCTATTTGAAGTTCTGTAGGCTTTTTGTATGTTTATGGGCATCTCTTTCTTTTGGTTAGGAAAGTTTTCTCTAATTTGCTGAAGATATTTACAGTTAGGGGAATTTTTCCTTTCTTCTATATATATTACCCTTAAGTCTGATCTACTCATTGTGTCCTGGATTTTCTGGATGTTTTGGATTAGGAGCTTTTTGCATTTTACATTTTCTTTTAAGGTTTTATAAATGATTTTTTATGGTGTCTTCTGTTTGTATTCTGTTGGTAAAGCTTGCCATCTATGACTCTTGATCTTTTTCCTAGGTTTTCTATTTCCAGTGCTGTCTTCCTTTGTGATTTCTTTATTTGTTTTCTTTCCATTTTTAGATCCTGGATAGTTTTGTTCAATTCCTTCACCTGTTTGGTTGTGTTTTCCTATAATTCTTTAAGGGATTTTTGTGTTTCTTCTTTAAGGGCTTCTACCTGTTTACCTGTGTTGTCCTGTATTTATTTAAAGGAGTTATTTAAAGACCTCTAAGATCATCAGGAGTTGTGATTTTAAACCAAAAATCTTGCTTTTCTGGAGTGTTGGGGTATCCAGGGCTTGCTGTGGTTGGGGAACTGGGATCTGATGATGCCAAATGGCCTTGGTTTCTGTTGCTTAGGTTTTTGTCATTGACTCTCGCCATTTGCTTATTTCTGGTGTTAGCTGGTCTTGCTGTCTCTGACAGTGGCTTGACCCTCCTGTAAGCCTGTGTGTCAGCACTCCTGGAGACAGGCTTTCTCTCAGTAGGATCTGGGTACAGAGAACTGTGTCACAGTGTCAGCTCCTGGAGCAGGCAGAACCTGGAAGGATCCTATCCCAGACTGCTCCTTGGTTCCTGTGTCCAGAGGGCTCCAGGCGGGTTCCTCTTGGGTCAGGAATGTGAGCAAAAGTGTTGGTCTCCCCTGCGCTCTCAGAATTGTCCACACTTCTGAGAGTCCCACTCTCTCCCCATGGGATCTCAGTGTTCTTCATTTTAGATTTGACTTTCTATTTTTTAAATTTCCATTTAATTTTCTTTCTTAAATACCAAAAATGAAGTTCTGCTTTTAAAAGTATTCCCTGGTGGTCCTAATCCTATTGTCTTTTTCTGACAAAGTTTGATATTGTTTTAACTTCTGTCTTTAAAACAAGAAAATAACAGTTTCCCTAAAATCAAGACTTCATTTATCTTGAAATGCAGAATTCACAAGCCAGTTTTCTCAATATTAGGCAACAAGCCCCAGGAAACTTGACCAAAGTCTTCACTAATGACACCTGCCTGTTTTGGTCTTTCCTCTGTAGTTTTGAAAGAAGAAATTCAAGGTTTCTTTCAACTTAAAAAATGTTTTGAGATTAATATATCATTTCTTCCTTTCCTCCCTCCAACTCCTTTCCTCTGCTCTTGCTCAGATTTCAAATTCATGCCCTCTTTTTCTTTAATTGTTGTTGTTATTTTGTTGTTGTTGTTGGTGGTGGTGTGTATGTGTGTGTGTGTGTGTTCTTAAATATATACACACAACCTGCTCAGTTTTTATGTTACTTTTATGTATATGTTTTTATGGTTGGTCATTTGGTGTTGAATAACCACTCAGCAGGCTCTTCCCCAAGAGACTTTCTCTTCTGCTCTCAGCTTTCTTTGGTTGCTGTTAGTTCTTTGTGTAGGCTTGAGGCCTTTTGGGCTCACACACCATATGCATCTGCATGCCTATTGGTGTAGGTATTGAGCTTGTTCAGCTTATGCTTAGGTGGCCTTTCTAGAGAGATTCCACGGGTGTAGCTTCTGACATGTCTAGGAGATACAGTCTCAGAGCAAACTTATTCCTTGGCTCTTGCAACCCAACTTCCTATCTTTGACAACATTCCCTGAGCCTCAGGTACACAAGCTGTGTTGTTGATGTGTCAGCTGGCCCTGGGCTCCATGACTCTGGTTGTTTTGTTTTGTTTGTTGGTTTGCTTGTTTTGTTTTGCCTGGTTGTTTTAACGAGAGTGAAGGCTGTGAGATCCCAGTGGTAAGGAAAAGTGAGAAGACATGGGGCATTGCTAGCAAACTTCATGGCAACAGCACTCGTTGGGTGGTACTTGCTAAGCATCTTCTCACCCAGGATGTCCGCTATTGGAAGGGATTGGTGTTGGCCGTGGAGAATGTCAAGTGGTTGGAAAGTGACAGGCGACTTTGTGGATAAGGCTGACATGCAGACAGGGCATAGATTGTCCTCATAATTCTATTTTTCTTCAGTCCAGGGTTCTCCTCACAACCTAATCCCTTTACATTTCCCAGGATCCCCAGAGAAGAAGGTCTCAATTAGACACCATTAGATAATGTACAAATATCACTTCCTGTGGACTGCACCCTGGAGGGTCACTTGCCCAAATCACCACTGTGTGTTTTGTCTGGTTTTCCTACCTATTAAAAGTGATTTTAGACACTCATTAATTTTTACTGCTTTGTTTAGATTTTTCAGTGTTGATACTGTTTTAATGTATTTAGTTACAATGTCTTAGGCAGAGCCGAAGTTTGCAGAAGGAAAACTCACTAACCACTCTAGAGACTAAATTAAGAACATGACAGAATCAGGCCGCTGTTTGTTGTGCAGTGTGGTAGATACTTAATAGAAAGAGGGTTTCGATACTGTCTTCATGTGCTAAGAATTTTGAACCATGAAAGGCAATTTCTTCTTAACTAATGAAAAATTACCATTTCCGGAGTAAGTACTCAGTTCTTCACTGATATACATTTTCTCTAATCTTGAACACAATCATTTGAGACAATGTCGAATCAGGACTTTGAATATTCATAGATAAGATTTCTCTTTGAGCTGTAATGTTAGTTAAGGAGCATGGTAATTAGAATATGATTTTCCTATAATCAATGTTCTTGTCCCTCATGGTACTTTTCCATGTGCCTAGAGATGTGTGTTTAATATAAAGACAGGAAATGTAAGCTTCATAAAATGATATCAATATTTATATTATGTAACACATTTTGATGTTTTTCATGCTGCCTAGGATTTCTGAAGTTGATTGGGTGACCCACAGGCCCAAGGCTCAATCTGAAAGAATTTATCCATTGTGTTTGCATGTGCATTTATATCATTGTACAAATATTCTTTTTGCTAATGTTGAAAACTCTAGCACCATGGGGATGTTAATTTAAGGTCATAAGCACTCCCTGTCCCCTTGAAATATTAACAATGCAATCAGGAACCTGCATACTAATATATAAATTTAAGTGATTAATCTAACATAGCCCAATAGTAAAATGTACTTAATTAAAATAATCTCATGATATAAAGGCTGGGGGTGGGCTTGGCTCTTACCACCCCCACCCCACTACCTGGCATCTTGCAATTCCTTATCTACATATCAGCCTTAGCCCCAGACTGGCTCCCTGTCGCCTTCCTACCCCAAGACATTCTCCATCCCTGCCACTAATACCTACCTATGTCTTTTGATAGTTTGTCCCCATTCTTAGCTGCATCATCTTTCAAGGCTCAGCTAAAACCCAAAAGTTATTAATAAATACTTAAGTTAATATATGGTTGTACTGGCTGGTTTTGTGTGTTAACCTGACACAGCTAGAGTCACCAGAGAGGAAGGATCCTCAGTTGAGGAAATGCCTCCATGAGATCCAGCTGTAAGGCATTTTCTCAATTAGTGATCAATGAGGTAGGGCCTAGCCCATGGTGGGTGGTCCTATCTCTGGGCTGCTAGACCTGAGTTCGATAAGAAAGCAGGCTGAGCAAGCAATCTGAAGCAAGTCAGTAAGAAGCACCCCTCCATGGCCTCTCCATCCGCTCCTGCCTCCAGGTTCCTAACCTGTTTTGAGTTCCTGTCCTGACTTCCTTCAGTGATGAACCACAGTAAAGGGCATATTAGTGAAACAAACCCTTTCCTCCCTAACTTGTTTTATTGTCGTGGTGTTCCATTGTAACAATAGAAACCTTAACTAAGACAATGGGCTATTGGATCTAGCATACTTCAAAACATGATATCTTTGCCCAGTTCAGGCAGGGCAGGTAAAATCTCTAGAACAAGTCACTTCATGTCTGCAACTATACTTTTACATCTGCCAGGAAAGTATCAGAACATGAAGTACCACAAAGGCACAAAATACTGACTTTAAAGAACTTTGTAGTTCAGTATTTTCTGTTTTCAAGTTAAGAGATTCTGCACCTGTGTTTTCTTTCTGTGTATTCACATGTGTATGCATGTGTGTGCACGTGTGTGCATATGCATGTGGAGGACAGAGATCATTGTTGAGTGTCATTCTTCAGGTGTAGTCCTCATTATTTTTGTTAAATACAGGGTTTGTCACTTGGTACTGAACCTGCCAAGTAGCTGGATAGACGGAGAATCCCACAAATCTACCTGCCTCTGCCTTCCTCGTGGCTGGAGTTATAAACGGGTGCCACCAGGTAGACTTTCCACACAGGTTCTAGGGCTCAAACTGAGCTCCTCATGACTGTGAACCTGGTATTTTGCTGATTGGGCATCTTTCTAGCACCTGGCTCTCTAATTTCTATGCATCGGATTCAATGAGGAACTAGAGTTAGCTAGATTTTGAGAACGAATACGTTTTCAGGAAGTTTGTTGGTAACAATAGTTTTAGCTGTGCTTGGACTGTTAATGCCATAGAAACAAGAAAACACTGTGTACGGTCTGTCTCCCTCATGAGTTCCATGCTGACATTCAGCAGCATTCTGCTAGCTAGGGATGTCTTAGAGATGAGTGTAGGAGTGGTCGCTGGGTGAGTTCTTTAGGAAGAGGACCTGAATGAGAATTTAGTAAGCAATAAAACAATTTAGTGAGATATCTTTTAAGGAGTGTTTGGAATCAAAACGCATCAAAGGGAGATGATTAGAATATGTACCGTAGGCTAAAGAGGCTGGGTGGACAGACAGAACTATAGATCTGGAATGGCCAGTAATGACTGGGATGGGTTGGACTTAAAGAGTCAAGACTTTAAATGTTAACTATCAACTAGTGGACATAGCCTCCCCACCTCCTCTGAAGGAGATCTGATCACCAGTGAGGCAACTGACATCATATCTAAAGGCTTACAACATCCTCGGCAGCCGAGACAATAATTCTTCCCTTGCAAGATGATATGGGTTTATCGTAAGGGTTAAAACAAATCTGTTGCTGCCTTCTATAAAAGCTGGTGAACTGGTGAGCTAGGACATTATTGTTACCATTTATTCCATGGAGTGAAGACTAAACAAGCTGTTCATATTGCATGATACATAGGCATGATACATAGGCATGTATACACAGAGAATAAAAGAGTGAGGAGGGAAAATGGGAGGGAAGGTCTCAAGATACCTCAAAGGCCTGATGTTATGTGCTGCTCTGAGGCACCAGGAAATGCACAGTGGGGAGAGAGATGTTTTATGCATATGAGTGCGTGTGTGTGTGTGTGTGTGTGTGTGTGTGTGTGTGTGTGTAGCCATCTTTTTGGTTTAAGACAGTGTACCTCAGTGCTCTAGAAATCACCAGGTAGTGTGAGATGGCTAGCCAGGGAATCTCAGGAATTCCCCTGCCTCTGTACTCCTGGAGCTGGCATTGGGAGTGTACCTCACCCTGATGGGGTTGTTTCTTTGTTCATTGGTTTTTTTAAAAATATGTGCTTGGTACCCAACTCAGGGTCCCCATGTTTGTCAAGAACTTTGCTGGTAGTGATATCCCCAGTCCTGATATCTGTCTATGTTCATCAGAAAGAAAAAAACCTAAATTATTTAGTCTGAATTTATCATTAAAGTGGAGGATGATGTATTAGTAACTCACATGAGGGCCACTTTCCTCCTGTTATTCTGTCTTGGGATCTAACTGTTGGTATAAATAACATTTCTCTTCTATATCTCTTCTATAAGGCTCCCTTGTTCACTGAAGGGGAGGCTGGAAATGGGAGTCGGGGGGCGGGAATCTACAAATGCACGTCTATATTTTGATGAAATATTTGATTCTGACATTTATAATCAACATATTCGCAAAATATACCCAAAACATCATGTTTCCTAGTTTTCAACACCAAGGATATGATTTAAGCCTAATCATTTGACTAAGAATATGCTTGCTGCCAGACGGGCAGGCACACATTTGTTACAACTTTCCTTTTCTTCCATGCACCTTAACAAAAAAACCCCAGCATCTTCTGTAGCACATGAGATTGCACTCAGGCAAAACCCACACGTTCCCCGGCTGCCTTACCTCCAGCAACATTGGTCTGAGCACAGCTGCCAAGGAGAATTTGCGGCCCACTGGCAATGTCTGTCGATAGAAAAACCCGAGTCGCTTCTCTGTTGACACATGTCCCACTTTTTCTCCTCCCTTGGCTCCTCGAGGGGTGGATGGGAAAAACAAAAAACCAAAAACCAAAAAACTAAACAACTGAGCGTGGAGCAATCGCTGATTTATGCTTTTTTTCTGGAGCAGGGGATTCATATTGATTACTGGGATGAATGAGTCTGTCCCTTTGTTTCGAATGATTAGAGTGAGTGTCTGCCCTTGGAATATATCACAGCTCTGCTGTGACATAACAAATAAGGGCTGCTGTGTTTTCTGGGAGGCTTAACGCCATCACTGCACTTATGAAATACACCTGCCGGTGATGCTTAACCTACTAAGGGGCAAACCAGGTCTTCAGGGAGTTCTGAGGAAAGTGAGCATCACGGATATGGGGATGTGTCCTGCCTTTGAGCTGTTTCTCGTTGTTTAACATACGTAGACTGGGTTTGTCATCAAAGTGGTGCACGATGTACTGGTAACTCACCCGAATGCTGTTTTCCTCTTGTTACTTGGTTCTGGGTTCTAATCATTGGTATTAAATGATGGTTAAAAACCATCCCTTTCTCTTGTATTATCTTTTATATGACACTCTCCTGCTCGTGGAAGGGGAGGAGGAGAATGAGGGTTTGGGGGAGGGGAGGGACTGAGGATACTTTTGATGGAATGTTTGTCTTTAAAAATTCTTTTTTTGTCAGAGAGAGAGAGAGAGAGAGAGAGAGAGAGAGAGAGAGAGAGAGAGAGAGAGAGATGTGTGGTTACCTATGGAGGACAGAAAAGGGCACTGGATGACCTAAAAGTAGAGTTACAGACAATTGTAAGCCACCTAGAATAGGTGCTGGGAATGGGAGTCCTGTCTTCTGAAAGAACATCAAGTGTTCCCTGAGCCATTACTCCACCCCTAGAATGTTTGTATCTGACACTTATAATTAATGTGTTTACAAAATAGATTCAAAACATCGTGTGTTTCAGGAGTTACCTGGGTGAGATTAAATGGTGATTTACTTGGTGAATAGATATTTTTTATATTGTCCTCTTGGCTCACTGTGTTGATTTTCGAAGAGAAAGATTACCTTTTAACAAAAAATTTCTTCAGTCTTCAAGTGTCTGAATGAATATCTTCCCTGGAACCTAAGTGTATTTCTTTAAGCCATCTCTTGGTGTATTCTCCATTTTCTTTCTCTCCACCTCAATGTGAGCTGTTAGTATTCTCAGCTTGGCTACTTCTATGGTTGAAAATAGCCCTAATGTTTTCTAGGTATGCATATTCTCTTCTCCCAAATAGCTTATCTGTAGTTTCTTCAAATACTCACAGGTTAATTCAACAATACCTATGTTTTAAGTTCTGGAGGTCACCCATTGATGTCTGTGGAGGTAGTTGAGGCTCGGAGTGAGGCTGTTCCTTTCCTCAGACGGAGCCCATCTCTTTCTTATCTGCTATAGTAGAAGTATACACTGTGGTCGCACATTGATCTTGTGTATCTAGGATGATTTGTAATTATCTAAGCCCAGTTTCTGGTAGCACTTGGAGTCCCTTTTGTTTAACAACTGATTTGTGGACAAATCTAATCCATTTGACACTCTTGTCCCAGTAAATTCATGGATGGACAGGATATAGAACCAGGGGCCTGGTAAGGAATGAGTGAGGAGTAACAGACTGGGTTCTGGAGAGGGTAATTCTTCTTCTGGGCTCTTTGGGCTCTCTGGGTGCCAGAGTCTTTCTTGCTGACCTGTTTCTGAATAATTCTGGTAGAATTTTCAGTGACAAATCAATTTCAGGTAATACCTTTATTATTAGTTTCATTTTAATAATAACTAATTGATATGTAAGTCATTCACACACACACACACAAACACACACACACACGCACACACACACACACACACATCTTATCATCTTCAATATCTTAATGTCTCCACAAGCGTTCCTAACTCAGACCTCACATTGTAGACTTATCATTTGCCCATCTCATGTTGTTTTATAAAATCCCAAACCTGAACTCTAATAATGAAGAGAGACAGCCTGACTTTGCAAGCCCAGAGCCAATGCACTGCTACTCTCCCAGCTTTGAATCCAGAACAGGATTTACCAAGAATTTCTTTTCTTACCTTAGTTATTGGCCAGCAGCCTTGTGCCAGCCTTACTTTTATAAGTTCACAGAGCTCTTAACTTTTGACATACTGAAAGGTTCACACCTCGAACCATAAATTTAGATTTTAAATATAGATTTTTTTTAAAACGCCTAGCATTCTCTTAAAGTGTCAAGAGACTACAGGCCTATAGGTTTCTTCAAAGGTCAGCCGATGATGTGCTTTCGAAAGGTGCGAGTATTAGACTCTTGATCCATTGTAGTTCTTGATGCGTTCACCCTGTAATGCCCTTGCTAAGTTGTTCTCCCTCACCCTATCCACAGCACCATTTCCAGTCAACAGGCAGTACTTGTTATTATTATGAAGCAGAAAGTGGTGCCCAGTATCTGGGGATAAAGTAAAACATGCATAGGGTTGAGAACCAATGAAGCAAGGAGCAAATTGCCAACAAGTGTGGCTCACTGAGCCTAAAACCAAACATAGAGGAACAGACATGATAGGGGGATAAGGTATGTATCTATCTTCCTCCTCTACAGAACCTCTGAAGTGGAACACTGAGTCCACAGGTGACCTTTACCCATAGTCTATTGTCCCCGGCAGGTTTCACACAGACTCAGGATCCTCCAAGGCTCCTTTGACCACAATAATTGACTTGGTTTGAACTTCCCCAAGAGTACTTGTTTTTGTTTTGTTTTGTTTTTTTTTTTTTTGTTTTTTTTTTTTTTTTTTTTTTGGTTCTTTTTTTTCGGAGCTGGGGACCGAACCCAGGGCCTTGCGCTTCCTAGGTAAGCGCTCTACCCCTGAGCTAAATCCCCAGCCCCTTGTTTTGTTGTTGTTGTTAGTTTGTTTTGTTTTTTTAAGATCCAGAGACCTCATAGTCTCCCCTAGAAGATGGCAATAATTCTCCCCCTATCTCTTCCTTCTTAAATCTCACCACGTTGGCTTATCTTTGGGATCCCACATTTGCCGTTACCCTTTGATAAGGTTATTAGGTACAGCGGTATACAGGACCAGGAAGCATCTCTGTTTTATTCTTTGCACTGGGACTCTAATGTCACTGTAAGCAGCCTGCTTCAGAGCAGAAGCCAGACTGGAGCTTGAGAACTCCCCATTGTGGAAAGATTGTAAAATGCTGGAGGTTTTGGGAGGGCTGTGACAAAAACAGTGTCTTCTGGGCATGCCAGTGCCATTACCCTCAAGAATGTAGGGGGAGGGGTTAGGGGGATGTTGGCCTGGAAACCAGGAAGGGGAATAACAATTGAAATGTAAATAAGAAATACTCAAGTTAATAAAGATAAAAAAACAAAGAAACAAAACAAAACAAAAAACAAAAAAACAAAAACAAAAACAAAAACGAATGTACAGCCACAATGGTTGCTTGCACATAACATATGCAAAAGCAGGCTGGTTACCAATGTCACATAACTAGGGGAGGGGATTTGTGAGCCCCACCCTTAGCTGGGGAGCTATTGACAGTTGTGGACTATGGGAGAATGATGAATTAGTTGTCTTCGGGGGTGTGGCCCCTGGTAGGTTGCTCACATAACTATGGGTGACACTGTACTCATGCCCATATGACCTTATACCTATAATCCACTCATCGGACTCAGTGGGTTATAAAAAGAGGACACGACATTGGAGGGTGGTGTCATAGAAGTTGGTCTGTAAAGAATTGGAGAGGAAGAGTTAGGGCATGAAAATGATTAGAATGAATTGTATACTGTATGAAATTCTCAAATAATAAATTAAAAAAAAATAAAAAGCATGTTGCTTCATGCAGAAGAGAGCTGTCTCAGGCTTGAGAGATGCGGTTGAGCCAGTTCGATATTTGATACACTGGAAACTGATCGTATTAAACAAAGATGAAGTTTTGAGCCTCGGGGTGGCGTATGTGATACCAGGCTATTCTAGAAGCATCTAGAGGTGTGTGAGTGTGGATGTGAGAACATCCAGTGAGTTCTGATCTTTGGCTACCACCATGCTTATTCCCTAGAGATGGGGCTGAGACAGCAGCGAGGACAGCGATAACAATATATTAGGACATCAGTAGTGGGGAGGCGCTAAGAGGGAGAGAGATGTGGAAGAGTTATGAGCCATCTTTACCGCTCTTATTCTACCCTGATTTATGAAAAACTGCTTATCGGGAGAAGTGAAATTTTGCAATCTGGCTGACGAATGAGCGGGCTTTGTGATGTTACAAATGCGAACTCTCTCTGGGAAGGATCATTAATAGGTCGTTGCAATGTGGAACGCAATGTCCACGGAGGCAGACACTAAATGTGGTGTCGAGGTCTCCAGAGGCCAATTTAGATCCAAAGGTAACTGAAATACAATGGCACTGCCTGAGTTTCCCATTCCTTATTTCAAGCGTAAGCAATCTGTATGTCACTTGGTCACAGTCGTATTTGTTAGGGATATGGATCTACTCCCTACGTCTCTACATTTGGGGTTTATCCTGCCAACTCCTCAATCATTATCTGAGTGTTTCCCACGACTCCAAATATGTTCGAGCATTTCTGTCAGTTTAAGTTTTCTACTTTTAATCAATAAATAGTGGATATGCATGTGTTGTGTGATCACACGTGTGTCTTCCATAATTTTATGCCTCATTATTTTTGGGGTAGCATCTCTCACTGAACTGAAGTTCACTGTTTCGGTTAGGTTGGCTGGCCACCAAATCGCCAGTATCTGCCTGTCTTTGCTGGTGTGAAAGGAATACACAGTCAACACTTGGCTTTTACATGGATGTTGGAGATTCAAACCTAGGACCTTGAGCTTGTACAATAGGCAGACTTACCCCCAGAGTCACTCCCTGCAACCATCATTTTTCCACTTAAAAAAAATAAAGAATTTTGGCTTACTAATTATATTGTGCTGCCTTACCATTACACGTGATTGATCTCGAAGGAAAATTCCTGCCTGTGGTTGCAGTCACCTGACAACCAAGGCTATATATGGCTCTTCTGGGGGGCTGGTGGATATATTAGGACAGCCAGGCTCATCTCTTTTATAAAACCTCTCATCTCCATCCTGCGTCCCTTCGCGGTCTCTGTGTGCTTGCTCTCTGCCAGTATATATGTAACGCCATTCATGCTCTCTGGGCTTCAGATTTTTGGGTGATTCCTGTTGCTATGGATTCCGGTTCACAGATCTCCCTCAGAAGCATCTAATTTGTTGCAGAATCTACCAAGGGGAGCATTCGTCTTAGGCCTTCCGTTCTCACCTCTGCAAGCCCTGCTCCGGTTCTTATATGCATATTTTTCCTTTTGGCTATTTTTATATTTTCAAATACGTTCTGTATCCTCTCAACTGCCTTTTGACCTCAGTGGCCTCATTGTTGTGGCTAATTTTGATCACCAACTAGATGGCATTTAGAATCATCGTGGAACCAAATCTCTGGGGATTTTCCTTTGGTTAATTGAGAGGGAAAAGCTACCCCAAAGGAGGGTTTAATGCTCTCTGCTTCCTGACTAGGGACACTGGAGTCACCACCTCAAGTGCGTACTGCTGCCATTACACCTCACCTTGATGGACTGAAGGCCTCGGGCTGTAATTAAAACAAACTTTCCTCCCTCAAGTTTCTTCTGTTGGGTATTTTTTTCATAGCAACAGAAAAAAAATGTTGGATATGTTCTTCCACAATTCCATCATTTCAATCATTTTGGATCTATTTTTAGCAATGGATTTTGTTTTCCTAACACGGATCTTAGATCTCCAGTTTGTTTGTTTTTGTTTTTCACGTTTAGAATTTTCTACTGGCCATTGCGAGTTTTCATGTCCTTCCTTCCTCCCTTCCTCCCTTCCTCCCTTCCTCCCTTCCTCCCTTCCTCCCTTCCTCCCTTCCTCCCTTCCTCACTTCCTCCCTTCCTTCCTTCCTCCCTTCCTCCCTTCCTCCCTTCCTCCCTTCCTCCCTTCCTCCCTTCCTCCCTTCCTCCCTTCCTCCCTTCCTTCCTTCCTTTCTTCCTTCTTTTCCTGTTTGAGAGGACTTTGTTGGACTGGAGGGACTTAAGCTACTGGAGGATTCATTTAATGTTCTTGGGGTTGTCACTAAACTCTTTCTGTGAATGCAGAGGAAAGTGACCCACTTCCGTGATGCGTATAGGAAAGAGATATTCCCAAGGCTTGCAAGCACCCAAATTAGGAAAAGTTTGGGCAAGTTGCTCATCCTCAAACTCTAAGGTAGACTTTAAGACACCTAAAAAGGCTTCTTTGAGATGATATAGATTGAGGATTCCTTTAGTCCGCCTTTAAAATTGACTGGCTGTAAATTAATCAGCAAACTAGGTAGAAATTTATTTTTTCTCTTAAGTTTGTATATATTCTTTTAGTGTGTTTATACCCAGTGTTGTTACTAGTAAACCTGAAGATATTTAGTTTTCTGAGTAATTGTTCATGACCAGTATACATACATATACACACATGTGTATAAATGAATTTACATACACACAAATATCCATATATATGTATATATAAACATACACACATATATATCTTTATGTATATTTATGTATATATTTACATTACATTATATATTATATGACATATAATATATCATATAATTAACAATTAATATTTATATAGTTATATATAAATATAATATATTTATATAATTATTAACAATATATTATATAATTATATATTATACAATGAAATACATATGATATAATATAATAAATATAATATAATATAACATAACATGATAATATAACATAACAATTAATATACTATACCATACTATAATATAATATATTTGTATGCACCTGAATGCAGGTGCTTACCAGGGCCAGAGGAGGGCATCAGATCCCTTGGATCTAGAGTTCTAGGTCCTTGTAAGCTGCCTGGTTGCTCTGCCCCCTGGAAGAGCCGGGCTTCCTCTTAACCACTGAGCTGTCTCTCCCACCTCATACCAGTTTTGCTCCTGTTGATTTTCTTTTTCTCGTGGAGTCCACAGGCTTCGTCCTCTTTCCACCTCTCTACATTCCACAATTTTGCAATAGCAATATGCCTTTATTATTACCTATGTTCTCTTACTATACATTTCCAGTCTGCCAGTCGCTCTGTCCTGTCATTCTTGGGTTTAACCTACAGTTACTTCATCTCTGACACTGTTTATTATTATGTTTATTTTGCTTTGAAATTTCCTTACTGGAACATCCTGATTCCTGAACGATGCCGTCAGTTAAGTTCCTAATCCATTCTTCTCCACGGCGTCTTTCATAGATGTAAGAGGAGCGTCTACCTGTAGACACTGAATCTTTCATATCATCTGTGCTTCCTGGCTCTGCTTTCCTTGGCTGGCACAAGACAATACCATCTGATTTTCAGGTTTCCTGTTTGATCTGTGTGTAAGTCCTGTGTCTGTCTTTCTGTGAGTATGTGATGGGTCCTGATCAATTCTTTCCTCCTTTCATGCCATGTCCTATCTCTGCCTGTTTATAGCTGTACTCCTTCCTGATCATAAACTGGCAATTTGGGGATTCTGAGTGCAGGTCACATCCCCATTTGTTTTCTCTAATGCTGATATGATATTCATTTCTTAAAAAAAATTTTAAGCCAGACCATTTAAATCATCCCTTCCTTTATCCCCATAAATACTAAGCCTGTTACAATCATTTTGTCTAATTTCCTTCCAGTTTTCCTTAGCAGACTTTGTCTAAAGTCTGTTCTTTTAAGATCCAGGCCAACTTAACTAACCTCATCCATCTTTTGCATGTTACTCCGCTCCCAACGTGTCTACCATATGCTTCTCAGAAACAAGTGTCAAGTCCCTGGCAGTTTGAACAGCACAAAACAAACAATGGATTCTGACTCCTTAGAGGGTCAGAAGGTCAGGGTTAAAGAAGAAGGCAAGTGTCACCTAAGAGAGTCATGGACATTCTACACAAAGAAATCAAAAGCAAAGGAGGAGGTTGACACATTTCGGGGAAAGAATTGGCATCAAAATTACTTCTAGTTCTGCACACTGGTAGAGCAATAACATGCTTTAACACCTACACACTGTGTAGCGTTCACAAAGGGTTAAACACATCTAGCCCCCAAAATGGTTAGCATTTCTTCATGCCAAAAAATTCCAAGTTTTTTTCTCTTTGAATGGGACAGTTTATTATTATTCCAGAGACAACAACACGGTCAGCTCCCTCAAGTCAGCCAAGCCCGTGAAAGCCTGGCCACTTTCTAGTCAATTCTCCTTCCTTCGTCTATTCTTCCTTCTCACGTCTCAAGGTCTGAAACTACCCTTTAAAAATGGGATCTGGGGAGAGATTAAAGTCTTTTTATATGTTTGACACGCTGTCTTCATCCCGCTTTTACAAAAATTATAGTCTATATTTTTCTGTTAGCTAGCATATTTATATAAGAGTGTTTGTTGGATATACATTGGGCCCTTTTTAAAGTTATTCTTTATCTTACATTTAATGGAGAAAACACAAGTTTTAGATCTGGAGAGGTGACTCAGGAGTTAAGAGCATTTGCTGCTTTTGCAAGGGCCCAGGGTTAGGTGCCCAGCATCCACCCTGATTGGCTTGCAATTGCCTGATATTCCAGTTCCAGGCAGCCTGGCACTTTCTTCTGATCACTGTGGTTCCATGCACATATAAGGGGCACATATATGCACACAAACAAACATGCACAAGTAATTAAATTAATTAATAAAGAAAAATACGATTTCCAAGTACCTGAGATACATTTCAAGTTACATAGAAATGTGAAATAAATGTTAATTATTTTTAACTTCTCTGAATTCACTCTGCATGGCACCTAGTATAAAATTACAAATCAGTATTTAATTGGAAATAGAGAGTACTATTGCTTGGTGATCCAATGAATATTGGTCACGCAACAAAATATTAAACATGAAATGCGATTTTAATTCATTTTGATTAGGCCTGTATTTTAAATACTGTTTGCCCTTTGTTGACTGCGTTTCTTTCTAAGAGCTTCAGCCTGGTGCATATCTTCAAGTGTTACCTTCTGGGATAAATCCGGGCTGTTTTAGATGTGCGAATTAATCACATGTGAGAAAATACACAAAGAAAAATACATCTTCCTGTTCCCTTTCTTTCCTTACTGCAAACACTGCCGGCCACATATTTATTTGGGGAAGTGCTGTGATGTTATTTCTTCCTGATGAAAAGATGCAGGAGACAGCTGAAAAAAGCTCGAGCAGGCTGCATCTTGAGATGGCCAGGCTGCTGAGAAAAATAGCTTATTGCTTTTTGAATTGCCTTATATTTTCTCCAAATTCTTAAACAGGCCCCGGAGAACAATCCATCGGTTGTCTCTCAAAACTGGCTACCTGAAGAAGTGCTGATTTTGTTTTTTAGTGAAAGTTGCAAGAGTTGGAGAGGATGATCTAGGATTTCGGTCTTGCTGGTCTGAGTCGCCAGTCTGCAGACCTCTCTCGTTAAATGCAATGCCAAGGAACTCTGAACAGGTACAGGGAAAACAATTCAGGTTTGATCATTCTCTTCTTGTAACTTTCTGGGTTCAATTCATTTTTTTTTCCCTCCTTGGGTTCTTCTCCACTTTTAGTGGCTCATTTATTCTTTTCATTTTGTTTGGGTCAATTTCCCTCCTACAGTCCAATCCAATCTAGTCCAATCTAATCCAATCTAGTTAAATAAGTATTCATGATGTCAACCTGCCCCTGGCTTCCCTTCACAAAGAAAATCAGACAGGAACTCACACAGTTTGAGCCCTGAGTATTGGAGCTTATTTTAATTTGCTTTGTCTTTCTTTCTAGTAGATTTGAGGTGTCACCCCCTTACCTACCTGGCACCCATCCTATCTACCTGTGTTGGCACCCCATTAAATCCATTTGTAAGAGACACTGGGTCTCATTGTTAATAAGGTCCTAACTTGAAGCGTTGTCATTCGCCACCCAGTATCAGCCTTCCCACTGGTATCTGCATGGGTCCAGATTGTTCCGGTCAAACAAAAAAGTTAGAAGTATTCTGTCTCAGCATCTCTCTCTCTTGCCAGCCCTTTCTCATCTGTTAACGCATCCTCCGTAAGGCAACAGTCTGTAGACAGCACTTTGACTCCCTGGTCAGCCCAGTCCTAGGCATCTGCTTAGTCCACTGCTCTGCTGAGCTCCGTCTGAGGTTTCTTAGCTGCATTTCCGGTTCTGTTTTCCTTGGCTTCTCAACAGTATCTACTGCTGACTTCTGCCCTGGTTGTTTCTTGTTCTTCCCTTTGTATCTCCTCTACACACCACATTCTTGGAGATATTTCTGAATAGTCCTTGACCTAGAACCCTGAGTGAAAGGTCCAGGGGACCAGAGATAAAGAGGATAGAACAGATGGGCTCGGAAGGTGTCGGGCAAGCCGTGTCTTAAGACGAGCATGCTTATTAAGAAGCACAGCACCTTATATGGCATTACCAGGGGAGAGATGGAGCAGAGTCAGCAGAATCTATCAGACAACAGGACAAAGTCGGCGCTAGGATAAACAAATGATGCTGCACGGAGGGACGCAGGGTGGCTCAAGAGTGTTACATAAGGTCACACAGTGGCCTTGGGACTTCTACCTCCAGTCTCTTCAGGGGCCGGGGAAAGCCGAGTTCCCAGAAATCAAATCCTTAACTCCTTCAAGTACAAAGTGTCCACTATAAACCCGAGACTCAGATCTACAGAAATGTACGTTTTTATGTGTTCCTCTGATCTGTGAATCCAACTTTCGACCAATCTTGTGGGGGAAAATAGCCAACTGGCTCACCAGGGAAGTCTTCATGTTTTCCACGTGAAGGTCATCGTCCCAGTGCTCAGGTCACTGCCGTGTGTTCCTCCTCCCAGTTACGCAAGCGTCAGGTCCCTGGGAGTCATCTGTAACCATCCCTTTATCATCAGGCCACGGTTCCCTGCACTTCTGTGCGGAGAGTTGATGAGCTAGGTGCTGTGGTCCTTGAAGCTCTTCTAGACCTGACCTTTCTCCATTTCCACGTACTAAAAGGAAAGCCTATATTCTGCATCCTACTGCTGAGACCCAAAGTGGCCTTCAAGTTTAGCTTGTCTTTCTCAGTGCCTACCTGGCCAGGTCACGTGGTACAGCATTCCGTTCCTACCCTGGAAACCCACGAGAGCACAGAACTCCCTTTTCTTCTTTATAACGGAAGGGAAGTCAAGGGCTTTATTTATTTACTTATTTATTTAATTTATTTATATTATTTAGAAAGGGAAATAAACACTTTCTACCTTCAGGGTTTCATCGTGGCTGCCTGTGGCCGTGATGTTAATAACTCTTTTACTAAAGCTTGTCTGAATGGTAATTCATCTCAGATTCCTTTCCACAAACCTCCTATTTTTTATCTATAATATACAGCCGTTCTAAGTTTTAATTTGAGTATCTCTGGAATCCATTCATCTCTTTTTAATCTACTCTTCGCCGTCATGGCTCTCCCATTCAAGTGGACTTGACTTTTTTTTGCCTGAGTCTTAGCGGAGGCCTCTCTGCCTGCTGTCCGTATCATCTCTAAATAACCTCTATTTACTCCATCCATCCCAATCCTTAAGTCAAAATCACCCTTTGAAACACACACACACACACACACACACACACACACACACACACACACATTTTTGTCATTCCTATACTTAGGATGGCTAAAATTTTCCCATTGTTCTTTGAGTAAATACAGCATTTCTCACGAAGGCTCCAGATATCCCGTTTCAAATTGAGTATATTCTTTCCTTTCTTGCTTCAGCTGTATTGGCTTTTAAAGGTCTTGAAAGCCCCCCTCCAGACCATTTCACAAGCTGTTTTCATGTGCCCCTTACTGTCCCTAGAAAGTCATTTTTCTTGCCTGGTTAAATCCTTCCCTTTACATAGCAGATTTATTGTTATTTCAGGAGGAACACTTTCTTCCGATTTTGAACCAGGTAACACTTCTATTTATGGCTCTGAATGCAGGGGATAAAGTGGTACGCCACTGAGATCACTCCTCTACCAACAGAAGGCTTCTTCAGTGGAAGTGCAGAAGTGTTGGGTAGAGTATTCTCCACATCATACAAAGAAGCACACGAACAAGGTGAAAGTAATCTTGCAAAGCACGTTCTTCTTACAAAAAGGGTTCACTACCTTAGGGCAGGAAGTTCAACCAGCAAGTTTCTTATTCTAAAGCAGGTGGCGACTGTGCCTCATCCCATTGGTGGGAGCTTGACTTCACAGTCTGAGTAGGTTGACTAGTTGGCGCAAAGGGGACAGATGGTCGTCAAGTCTCAGAAATATCCACGGGTTGAGCAAGCAGGTTCATCACAAAAATGGGAGAGGATTAGGGAATATTAGCCACTGGTGGGCTAGCCACCTTTGACAGGTAAAACCTAAAGCAAAGCCCACTTTTTTTCTCCCACAGAAGGCAGGATTATGGGGACACAAGAAAAGAAAGGAACTCCTTACCCTGGAGTCTCGTTGAAACCCCCTGCCAGCCGAGAAACAAGAAATTGAACACATTTATTATGAAAGGCGATCACATAGGTTTCTTTCTCAAACAGGTATTTTATGTTAAGGTAGCAATGGATTAAGTAATGGGTTACCTGTAGTTTCCAGGGCATTCTCCAACCCTGGAGGGCTACAACCATAGCTAGGGCATTGTCCCTTTTCACAGACCTTTTCTGGAATCTCAGGAAAAGTTTATAAACATTGTTTACAGTAAAGACATCCAAAGACAGTCCTGCAACCTTTTATCTAGTTTTATCTTATCAACTATTATCTTGTCAGGGATACCTCTGGAACCACCTAGGGACCTCATTTAGGTTTTTTCCTTCAGAAATCTTTGAAGATAATGTCAAGATTTGCCAAGCTGATCTATGTGACTATTTTAAAGATGAGGAATGGTCAGCTCAGACGAGCTCAGCTCCTTAACCTGGTGTATGTCTTCTTTTGTTTCCAAGTTCCTTCTTCCTCCTTACCTTTGTGCTTAAAAGTCTATATATATTAAAGTCTTTTGGTCAACCCCAACTTTCATACTGGGTCACCCAGAAACTTTTTCCGCATTAAAGTCACTTTTGCTTAATAGAGGTCTCTAAATAATTAAGGGAACTCTTCCAGATTCTTTTTTTTTTCTTTTTTTCGGAGTAGGGACCGAACCCAGGGCCTTGCGCTTGCTAGGCAAGTGCTCTACCACTGAGCTAAGTCCCCAACCCCTCCAGATTCCTTTTTAACAGAGTAGGATTTTGTCTTCACACTTGCCACCATTGCCAATTACTTCTAGGTGTTGGGAATGTTAGCTACTGTCTTTGCCAATCTGTGCCCTGTTTCAATCTTTGCCCTTAGTCAAAGGATGTGGTAACAGTCAACATGATGCCTCATCCCTGAGGGGAGTACACATTCCACTACCCATGGGTCAATAGAGGGGTGGGAATGTAAACCCTAGGTCCTTTCCTTGAATTTAAGGCATCTCAGGAGAGGCTATTGGGCTCCTGAGACTATACAAGTATTCAGCTCCTCCCTCTACTCAACTCTACTTTTCAGTAACATTTCCCAGGACATTCTCCAATAATGCCCCTATACGTTCAACATCAAGCCAGTGTCAGCAAACCCCAGCCACTGGCCCCTGGGCTCCTTCCCAACATTATTATGGTTATGGTGAGGTAACAGGTAGCCTGACTCTGATTATCAAGTGTAGTGCCTTAAGAGTCTCGTGACCTTGCATGAGTTTCTTACACACTTTCGTCTTCTTTCTGTTACCTACTTCATTATAAGAATCAAACTGCTTGGGGTAGGATCTTAGTCATTCAGGGACAGAATGGTAAATTAGCAATATGTATTAAGCAATATGTATTTGTTTCTCAAGCTCTGGAAACTGGAGTGCTGAGACTATGAGGCCCTACTTTCATGACATCATCTAACCTGAATAAACTTTCAAAGGCCTTACTATGCTACCTATTATAGCAATACTCTAGGGGCTGGTGTGGTAATGAATTTTACAGTCCCAGCCAAAATATCCAGTTAGCAGCAAATAGCATCTGGAGATAGCAGATTCTAAATGATGGCTGTTATTCTTATACCCAGTATTATTCCAAGGGCATTGTGTTGCTTTTGTCTAGTGACAATCTGAAATATTGATACCTTTTATCAGGTTACCATCTTAAGCTGAGCTTTTACATCTGTTACGAATATGCTAATTCCCTGAGCCAGTGCATAAATAAAGGTTCTTTTGTTTAAATTACTGTGAGTAAAGCTCACTAGTCTCAGACATAGAGCACCAGGGCAGGAAACTCCCAATAGCTCAGAAAAGTCCTGGAGAGACTTCTCAGGGAGAGAGACATTTGCTTCTGCGGTGTTAGGACCTGATTCAGATCCCCAGAATTTACGTGATGTCTGTTGTGCACGTCTGTGATCCCAGTGTTCTTTGTGTTTGATGGGATGCAGACATGGTAGGGTCCTAGAAGATCCATGAGCCAATTAGGCTATCATATGCAGTAATTAGTAGCAGAGACCTTGTCTGAAACAAAAGTTTGAGTGGACACCTGAGGTTGTCCTTTGACCTTCATATGGGTTGTGGTCTCTCTCTCTCTCTCTCTCTCTCTCTCTCTCTCTCTCTCTTTCTCTCTCTCTCTCTCTGCATACACAGGGGTGGAGTGTAACTGTGTAACTGAGATGGACATAGATATAGACAGTCAGAGAGAAACAGAAAGGAAGGATTTAATTGAAAAAGTTGGAGAGTGAAAAAGAAAAGCTCAGAAAAATAATTTGAATTAATTCCCTTCTGTAATCCTGTGTTCCCAACATCTAGACTATGGGGATATTTCTGTAGGCAGCATCTACCATCCTCTGTGAACTAGTTAGGAACAGCTCTGACGGAGTACCCAACACAAGGATGAAGGCTGACATAATTTGATTGTTGGGCAGGGCAGGAAAAAGGAGGCAGGGGAGCCAATGTGTGACTTGCTAGTATCCTCATGTCCCACACCAGTGTGATTACTTGGGCCACCACTGCAAAAGCTGTTAGTGAAGACAAAATAAGAGCCTCAAACATGGCAGTCAGCTGGATGAATATTCAGTCTTTTAAAATCTCAAACTGCCAGGACCTCCCCAATATTGCCAGTAGAGGACGTCATAATGTCTCTTTGCTCTGAGCAGCACAAATCCTGATCATGGATTTTTATGAGTGTCCCTTGGTAGTAGTGACTGATGGGTGTGGTTTAGGGAGTCCCACGTCCAGCTGAGGAAGCTTCCTTGTTAAACATCTACTTTTAATAGACAGCTTTTATTTTCCCTGTATACACTCAGCTTCCTTTTAGATAAGCAAGATGTTTTCAGTGAATAAGGATATATATATATATATATATACATATATATATGAATAATTCTTTGTATATAAATGGTTACTGGCAGAATTTCTCAACCTGTGTGTAGCAATCCTTTGGGGATTGTCTGACCTTTGCACAGGTGTCTCGGACATTTACATTATGATTCACAACAATGGGAAATTACAGTTATAAAGTAGCAAAAACATAGTTTTATGGTTGGGGGTCACCACAACACAAGGAACTGTATTAAAGGGTCACAGCATTAGGAAGATGGAGAACCACTGGTTAATAGGAATGCAAGGAAATGGAGAAAGAAAGGAGAAATACTAACATTTGAGTGAGTTGGGTTTTCCCAAATGCTTGACAACAAAGAAAAGCCCTGTATGTAGGGCGTGTATACACACACACACACACACACACACACACACACACACACACACACACACACACTTTATCTCTGCAAATACAATGATAAACAATGGTGTGAATATTGCTGTTCCGAATCCGTCTCTTGAGAGCGGAATCCTAATGCGCTGTTTAGATACGAGAGCTTTCCGTCATGAGTGTGGAACACTGATGAATGTACTTAATGCACTTATCGGAGGGAGCTAGCTAACTGACTAGCTTTCTTTCCTCTGCGTGAGATACAATAAGAGGATGCTGCTTCCTGGACCAGGAAGCAGGTTCCTAACAGACACGGCATCTGCCAGCACCCTTAACCTACCTTAGACTTCCTGGCCTCTGCATCCACAAGAGAGCGTTTGTTTGAGACCCAAGCATATTATCCTGTAATATCAGCCTGGAGCAAAACAGGGCCACCCCTGTCTCTGCTTCTCGCTTCTTCCTCATCTCTGTCTGGGTCTTTACCTTTCCTTCTTCCTTCCTGTTCGTTGTTCCTTCTTTTTCTCCTCCTCTCCCCCTCTTTCCCCTTTCTCTCTCTGTCCCCTTTCCCTCCTGATTAAAGTCAAAAATTATGTTAATATATGTTTGTGTAGAAAAGTTAAGGCTCAGCTTTCTGTTGCTCTCTGTGGAAGATTCTTTTGTGACAGAAGTGATTCCTTTCTGTTTAGAGCCCAAGTTCACACAGGTATGCACACACCATTTTATCTCATGAAAGAACAGATCCCAAATCACTTGGGATTTTATTGATCTCTCTCTCTCTCTCTCTCTCTCTCTCTCTCTCCATCTCTCTCGCATTTGGGGTCTGAATAGACCCCTAGACATTCAATCTTTATGGATCTACAATGATGGAAAACTTTTAGTTAGATGAAATGTCTCATTTTCAACCACTTTTTAAGACTGTCCCCTTACAATGAGAGATTTTCTTAACAGCTTTGCAACATCTTTCTTCTGGGTATGGAGAGCAAGGCTCTAATGAGCATTTGGAGATCAAAGACGTGTAAGTCTGGAAGGGTTCTTCCTTGATCCAGGGAAAATGTATGCAAATCAGTTTTGGCCTTGAGGAAAGAAAGTTTATCATGAGCTAGTGTTGTGCATGGGGGTAAAAAAGATCCCAACTACTCCTCTTAAAGTGTAAGAAGTATTTAGAAATGGGTCAAGGGTTCCCATGTACCAGGGTATTTTCAACTATAGTTTGAGAAATGGACCCTTCTCAGTAAAGAATTCTAGCATTTTCCATCCATTTATTTACCTAACCACCCATCTATCTAGCCATGTACCCACTCTTGTAACAATCTAAATATTCATCACTGGTTGATTAATTGATTGATTGATTGATTCATTCATTCATCTATTCACTCATTCATTTATTCATTTACTCATTTCTGTAAACCAACAGGACTTAGCCTCCTTTCCATTTAGGAAAAGTTTAGTTTCCACCGTTAATGTGGGGTAAATGAGAATGAATAGCCAAGAAGTATGTTGACTACAGTCAACTTTAAACTCTGGGAATACTTTTCAGAAAATTGTCCTCAGGTAACATTATTGCCTGTTGACGTAGAAGACAGCTTAAAGCATAAGTGCGATAGGATGACAACGAAGAGCATGTTCTGAGAAACTCCAGCCACCATCAACAGAAGCACGAGACTGGCATGATGCAGCCTGAAGTTGTACACGCAGGCACAGGTAGAAGCTTTTGCAAAAACAGAGCAAAAGACAATTCATTGTTGAAAGCTCTCTAACTTCCCTTGTCATTGAGATATTTATAATAACACCAGAGAAAATAGATCTTCCCAGGGTTTAATGGTGCTTTCCAGGTAGTGACATTGTTCATGCCCAGGAACCTATGTGTTTCTGTCTGTATTAAAATTAGGTTATGAAGCTCACTGGTCAATGGCAGAAGACCCGCCTAGCAAACTCAAGTCCCTGGGCTTGGTTTCCAATTCTGCACGTAAAAGCATTATTATTATTGCTGTTCCTATTATTATGTTGCTATATTTTTTATTTTGTCACAGGGCATTGCCATGTAGCCTTGGCTGGTCCCAAACTCAGCATGTAGACCAGGGTGGCCTTGAGTTCACAGTGGTATATCTGCCTCTGTCTCCTGAAAGTTAGGATTAAAGGAGTGTGCCCCCAAACCAAGTAAGTGATTGCCTTTTTCCTTGATCTGGCCTGATGTCTCTGTTCCAAAGCACAGTTCTCTCTTCAGAGGTGGATAGATAGGATGCATGAACAATATCCATGCACACACCCATATTTTATTAAGAACTCCAGATAGCTTCGTTTACACTGAATCAAAGGCGAGTTGAAATGAAGCCTCCGAAAAACTTTGTATCTTGAGAATATGTTCTTGACTTTTATATCGTATTAGTTATGAACAAAAACACAGCAGCATAAACACAGTAAAAGCAAGAGGAAATAAGGCATAAAGAACTAAAAGGAGGAGGGAAAAAAAGCAAGATAAAGGCCACTTTGGAAAGCAATGTTATTTTTTATTATTTGGTGCAGAAAGCTGTGAAGCACATAAAACAATCTACAGGAAGTGGGAAAGATTTCTTCTCATTACTGGCCTTGAGGCAATTTTTTAAGCTGCCATAAACTGACAAACAGACATGATGGATATCATTATAAAATACACTGGGTTGGAAAATGGAGCACAGGATGAAATGGTCCACATCAAAGGTAAAAAAGAGAAAGTCCCACAGAGGCTCTACAGGGTCAACAGCTCTGGGACTTATAAGGAATAATATCACGAAATTAGCCTCGACCTGGTGTTATTTTTTTCTAGGCACAAACATAATCCTTTATTCCTTTTTCCAAGTTCTCAGCAAGACCCAGAAAGTAAAATTAAGGCCAATGGGACTAATTTTGTGGACGAATATGCTGGATCTCTGTGCATATTCAAATGAAACGTTTTCGTTTTCAAAATATATTAATGATGATATTACTGCTGTTCAAACATAGCTGGGGTAGGTTGTGAGAGCTCTTGTTAGGCCTGGAGGGACCTCCATGCTTATGTGAATGGAAAGTTATTAAAAATAGTAATAATAATAATGGGGAAATGACTGTCACAGCGCCATTGCCCTCTTGAAACCAAAACACCTGTGTTTATCCCTGGGAGCTGCTCATAAGATTGCAAGATTTTGATGCTGAAGAGGGCACCATGGGGGAAAACCTGTGCTGCTTCTGCAGAGGACCTGTGTTTAGTTCCCACACCCATATCTGCTGCTCACAGAGGTCTGTAAGTACAGATCTATAGGGTCCAACAGCCTCACTGGCCTCCATGTGTTTTACATGTACATGGTTCACATACAAACACTCAAGCACACACATCTACATATAAAATATATGAATCCTTTGAGAAAAAAATGGCAAGATCTGGCCTATTAAAATTCCCTTTTAGAAGCAGGTGGGGGGAAGGTTACCTGATCTTCATCTGAGATTTCAGGCACCACTCCCTTCCTCTTGCCCCAACTGCGTATGTGTAAGTGTATGACCTGTGCTGTAGTATATTAATGGGAGTAGGAATTCTGGGGTGCAGTTTCTGTGGGTCATTGGTGGGGGTGGTCCTTTTGGTAATGCAGCAACTGCCCCAATCACCACAATCCTGCAAGGAACCCCTCACCCATGCTGTGTAACCCCAATAAAGTCATTGCTTCACTGAGTTGCTCGCGAATGGAGTTGTTTCCTTGGTTTAGGGCTTACAGACATTTCTCTGTGACTCTCTAGGAAAGGTCATTCAGCATCTCTGTTCTGTGGTCCCAGAGTGATCAGTAAAGGGCTAGACTTGGGGGCATCATTTTTAGCTCTTCTTTAGGAGTCCTGGGCCACTGCAGATAAAAGAGAACTGTGCATTAGACAAAGAGACATTTCTGCTGAAGGCCATGTCCTAGCTGTTCTCTGGACAAGTTATTTAAATTTATGCATGATATCATATTTTAGATATGTATAACATGGTGGGGAATGATACTTAATATCTTTAATTCCTGCTCTGAAGAGGTGAAGGCAGGTGAATCTCTGTGAGTTTCAGGCCAGCCAGGTTTACATAGTGAGTCTAGGCTAACCAGGACTATATAGTAAGTTCTAGGCTAGCCATGGCTAAGTAGTAAGATCCAGGTTAACCAGTGCTACACAGTGAGAGGCTCTAAAATAAAAATAAAAATAAAATAAAATAATAAAGTAAAATGCAGTGACAAATATTATATCACATAATTGTGTAAAAAGTAGAACAAAAAGTTGTCTATGAGAGTCACAATCTTTACTTTGTCTCTGCCAACTAACCGTCTCCTTTTTAATTTTTTATTAGATATATTTCAAATGTTATTCTCCTTCCTGGTTTCCTGCCAATAAGCCCCCATCTCCTCCCCTCCCCCTCTCCCATATGGGTATTCCCCCATCCATCCCCCTTACTGTCCCCCATATTCCCCTGCACTGGGGGTCCAACCTTGGCAGAACCAAGGGCTTCCCCTTCTATTGGTGCCCCAACAAGGCTATCCTCTGCTACATATGCAGTTGGAGCCCTGGGTCAGTCCATGTATAGTCTCTCGGTAGTGGTTTAGTCCCTGGAGGCTCTGGTTGGTTGGCATTGTTGAATTAACAGTCTCTTATGGGATGCCCTTACAGGAATGGCACATACTAAGTAGCCACAGGACCTATGTACTGGTGAGGCCTCGCTTCCTGAAAAATGCCAGGTAGGCATACATGCATGATTGATTCCTGTCTCCTGCTTGTGAAAATATTCTCCTCACTGTAGGGAACTGATTTTTATCTGTTGAGGAAAAGGATGTTGTTCTTTGGTAAGTAATGCTTATCCTTGTGTGTTCAGATCATTTGTGGACCACGGCCTCAAAACTGTAATGCGAGCTAGACAGTGAATGAGTTCCCTGAGTCTCAATTTTCTTCAATTAGTAACAGTTTACCCTTTCTCTCTGAATTATACTGTGGTCTGTGTGGAGCTTTAGGAAAGGTGATTTCTGTTAAGGTTTTCCTTACACATGTGTTTTATTAAAAGCAGCATTCCTTGTGAAAGTAAAGCGGAAACCATGACACCTATTGTATAAAATAGTCTACTTCATTTTTAATATTGGTAAGCATTTTACATATTCATTTGTAAATATTAAATCTTATATGTTTGTCTATTAAAAAACTTATACTGGTGTGGTTGTTTAACTAAGAATGGCCTCCAGAGGCCCATATGAAACTCTAAGCAAGCACACAACTGAGTCCTTTCAGGAGTTGGTTCTTTCCTTCCACAGCGTTCATCCTGGATATCAAACTCAGGTCATCAACTTTGGTGGCAGGTACCTTTACCTACTGAGCCATCGTCCCACCACACTTTCTTTATCCATTCCTCTGCTGTTGGATATCTCAGCTGTTTGCCTGGTGTCTTCGTCAGTGTCCTTTTGATAGGAAGAGACATCATGACCAACTGCTATGGCGTTTGATGCTCACACCTGCATACAGAGAGGTGGGGCAGGAAGGAGAGATAGAGACCAAATAACTGAAATGAAAAGAAGCCAATACAAAACACATAGTGAAATTTGTTTCAGCCATATTCAAAGAAGAAGAAAAAAAATAGATGCAACTGGAGATGGTGACCATATTAGTGTTTAGAGAAGGAAAGGCCTATCAGGTCACAGTTCTAAGGTGCAATGCCTCATGGGAAGCATTGCTGGTGGCAGGAGCTTTATTTAGGCAGTGGGTCACTTTGCATCTGCAGTCAAGAACAGGAGAGAGATGCATGTTGCTGCTCAGCTTGCTTTCTCCATACTATTCAGTCTAGGACTCCAGCCTAGGGAATGGCACCGCCCACAATTCAGATGGTTCTTCCCACCTATATTAACAAAATCTGGATAATCTCTCTCATATATATATATATATATATATATATATATATATATATATATATATATTCAGAGGCTTATCTCTTAGGAGATTCTGTCAAGTTGACAATACTAGCCGTTAGAATCACATTAAATTTTTTTCATGGCTAAAGCCTCGAGTGCAAACATAAAAGATGTTCAATTTCAAGCCAGCATGTGCTGGTTTGAAATTTTTACTAATAAGCACCATTTGAACACATGAACCTCATGAGAAAACCTGTCTGCTTCGTGACAGTGTAGCAGCATTTCCTGGGTGTTCAAATGACCCAGTGGAGAGAAAGGTGAGCAGATATGGTAGAGTGGAGGGGACTTGGCTATTCTGTAATTTTCAAGTGCTTTCATGGACTGCCTAAATCTTTGATGCTCTTGGAATTTATTCTGGTGTATTATTTGAGGGATTGGTGCAATTTAACTTTTTTTTCCTGCAATGTCTCTCTGGGTTCCCCAAAGCCATTTATTTACTAAACCATACTTTCCCCCATAGATTCCACATGTCAGATCCATCTCTGCTACAACCACTGGATTTTAATCAAGAGAGGGGCATGATCTATTCTTTTATTCATTTATGTCTGAAGTGCGGGCCCTTTTGTTTTTATTATCATTCTTTCCACGAAAGATTTACGATTCCAGACCTAACCCTGTAAAAAAAAAATGCCCATCTGTATTATTTTTTATATTGCAAAAGACCAGGCTGACTCGCATTCTGAACAATACCACACAAACATTTACAATGGAAATCAAATGCTTTCCCCAAGGGAAGAGCCCGCCACGCAGTGAAATGGGCTTCAGACTTAAACTCAAAAGCTCCCATTCCTTAGTAGATCCACTTCTAATAGCCACCCTTAGACTAGCATGAATTAGCGATACTCACACTTAGCGGCTGAGTAGCTAGACTCTATGGAAGATAATGTAATGTGAGATTCATCTGCATTTCCGTAGAACAGCTGTCGGGGCTCCAGGCTTAACTGCACACCTTGGGTTTGCATCCTCACGTGATGATCTGAAAGTTACTGTACCAGTTGCTTGTTTCACTGCTGGACCAAAAATATCTGACAGAAGCAACTTAAGGAAAGTTTTATTTCAATTTGAAAGTATAGCCCGCCATGGTGGGACAGTTATGGAGGCTGGAACTTGAGGCAGTTGGTCCCATTCCATTTGCAGTGGGGAAAGCAAAGACAGATGGGTGCTGGCACACAGACCACCCTCTCTTATTCAGTCCTGTGCCCATCTGTGGAATGGAATGGAATCTACATTCAGGATGGCTCCTCTTACCTCAGTCAACCTAATGTAGATAAACCCTTAAAGGTGTGTTCAGAGGGTGTCTGTCTCCTGGGTGATCTAGGTTACGCTGTTATGCCCCTCAGTTTCTCTACCCTTGAAGAGGAGATAAAATCAATACCTGCTGTGATGGATGACTGGGTAACACGCACGAAGCCCAGTGCCCGGCATAGGGTAGGTTCTCCTCGTTTCCTATGTGATGTAAGATCTGGAAGTCATGCAGTTTAACATTACGAGACTGAGGGCCATGGACATCTCATCCTTGCTTGGTGTCTCACCGATGTGGGTTTTGTTTGTTTGTCTGTTTGTTTTACATTTGATCCTTTTGCCTGAGAGATGTAACCCACTTAGTCTGTTTTCTTTTCCATAGAAGGGTGACTGGAGATGAGGTGGTATGGCTCACATCAGATGAAGGCAGGCACAGAGCCCAATGGGACACCCGCCATACCATAATCAACTACAACCACAGATTGGCCTCCTCTATCTCTCTGTAGGTTCCATTGATCACTAATTTCCCTAGTCACCTAACCACCCCATCCATCAGCCATTCTCCTGGGAGAAGAGCCCTCTATCAAGGGATTGAGGCAAACCCTGACAACTAGAGATCCACAGCTCTGGGTTATGCAAAGAACTAAGAGGGATTCCAAACTCAAGGCACCACAGATTTAACAATGACTTTAGTGTGTGTGCATTAGTTTTCTCCACCCAGGCTGAAGTCTACCTGCATTTTCCTCCCCTCTTACCATGTCCCTTACCATGACACCATGATTCTCAACCTTCCTAATGCTGGGACTCTTTAATACAGTTGTGGTAACCCCCAACCGTAAAATTATTTTTGTTGTTACTTCATAACTGTAATTTTGCTACTGTTATCAATTGTAATGTAAATGTCTGATATGCAGGATATCTGATAAGTGACCCCTTTGGGCTCAATTGCAACCCACGGGTTGATAATCATTGCCCTAGAGGATAAACATTTATCCTCTTTTTCTCCTGTATGGAGTTGATGCTCCTCCCCTCCTAAAACCCCACGGCTGCTTCCCAACATAGCTGGCTTCTGTCATGATGCTTGCTTGCTTCTCTCAACTCCGCTATGCCTTATGGGTTATATGGAGCTAGGTCTGCGATCACAGATCCTTCCCAGAGGCTTGATGATTACTTGCAGTAATCACTTCTTCTTTTACCAACCCCATGGCACTGCCCCAAGTTACTGTCACAAGAAAGGTCAAGATCTCTAGGGAGAGAGTTTATACTTTTTTGTAAGACTGTTTTTAAAGTATGCCTGTGTTATTGTATGTGCACATGAGTGAAGATGTGCCTATGGAGGCCACAAGAACGCACTGATCTCCTTGAGTGGAGTGACAGTGATTGTGACCGTCCTTGCTTGGGAACTAGACCAAATTCTAGTCCTTGCAATGAGCAGTATGCACTCTTAACCACTAAACTGTCTTTCCTAGCCCCTGATTTGTATTACTGGCCCCAAAATGACAACTAGATCCAGGACATAATGTAGTACTGCAAAGCTAATTATTGTTGAGTAATAATACCTTTTTATGCAGACTACACACATGGTACTCAGCATGATGCTCTTCAAGTAAAACAAGGAAATAAGCCTCTACAGTCAATCCTGCTGTGCACACACTTACAGAAGAAGCAGTACCAAGACCTGGAGGGGTTAAATGGCATGTGCAAGCACAGTTAAGGAATTACAAAGATTCAAAGCCCACTTGCTCCACATAAAGATGAGGCCACTATGGATGGCAGATCCTTTGTCTCTTAGCTAAGGGACCGTGCATGGTTTCTGGTGGAAGACTTTCTGACTGTTCTCTGTGAAGGTGTTAGCTGTGGATGTCACAGACAGGAAGATGTTCACAGGCAAATGTCTTTCTTCTTCAGTCAAATCCTGGAATGGCTTCTGGACAGAGGTGGCACAAGGATACCCAGTAGTGTTACTTCTCTAGGCTATGTAGAAAGGTCTCAGAACTGCAGAGTGTCAGAGCCATTTCCTCTTCAGAGGTCATTGTTCTACACTCTCTGAGCAGGGAGGCTGTGAGGTGCATTGAAAGCTCAGTTCCCCTTTGAACTCGGCATTGCCTGAAGAAAACTTGCATGGGTTCTCTGTTCCAGGGTAGGTAGAGGCCCGGATGCCTTTTCCTTAATTGCTGTAGCTTCCTTCCACTGCTCTTGCGCTCAAGACACTGGCTGCCCACTGCTAGGCCTCAGGTAATTCTCTGAGGTTGTTTCCCTTCAAAGGGTGCATTCAAGCACTTGAACAGCCACCTCACTGCTACTGTGCACAGTACAGGTCCAATGATAGGTATGCCCTGCAGGCTCCTGCTGGCTGACACAGGATTTAGGAAGAGTCTATTCTGAGACTCAAAATGCATGGGAAATATGGGGACAATTCTTCCTTCCGGACTTAGACAGCAGGCCAACATCTCTCACTGTTTCTCAGGGCTACTTCTATTCTTGGAGACAGGTCTTTCATGTTGCTTCCTATCTCCCTCCTTTTTTATGCTTCTAAATAACTCGAGCTAGAGGTAGCCAGAGTAGTATTTACCAAAGCCTGGGGCAAGCTTCTTTTAGCAAAGATCGGAATGTATTTGCCATCACCAAGCTATGGGATCTTCCTGTGTACCCTTCAGTGGGTGAATGGGTAAACGTATCCCACATGCATGGCGGGCTAGTATTTAATCATCAGATCCTGTCACTTAGAGTCACATGAATGAAAATGGGGGACCTTGTAAAATAATCTGGGCTCAGGAATATGAATACGTCTACTTTCGTTCTTGTGTGGACATAAAAGAATGCTGATCTAAAATTGAGAGGGGGGAGGGGGGGGGGGGAGGGAGGGGGGAGGTAGGGAGAGAGAGAGAGGGAGAGAGGGGGAGGGAGGGAGAGGGAGAGAGGGGGAGAGAGGGAGAGAGGGAGAGAGGGAGAGAGGGAGAGAGAGAACAGTAGTTAGCAAGGACTAGGAAGGACGGAGGGAGATGTGAGGTATAGCCAGAGGACGGTTAATGGGTGGAAGGCACACATTCTGTGTTCTTTGACATAGTAAAGTAAGTATGCTTGCTGAAACTAACTGCATATATAGAGTAGCTAATAATGAGGAGTTTGAGTGTTCCATATATAAAGAACTGGGAAATGCCAAGCAGTCTGGTCACTTGCATCCAACCACGACTCCTTGTGTGTATTTAAATAGTACATTCTTTAAGTGCTAATGAGGATGCATTAACTAAAAAGAACAAATATATATGAGAAGAAAGGGATCAGTGGAAAGAGCAAGGCCAAAACTGCTAGACTGCCTATGCCATGGCTGGCATGTGACTCTGGCTCTCAGTGCAATGCTAGCACCAGGGATGATAGCAACTGAGTACAAATGGATTTGGTTGCTCT
Source organism: Rattus norvegicus (assembly GCF_021556685.1). NCBI lineage: Eukaryota > Metazoa > Chordata > Mammalia > Rodentia > Muridae > Rattus > Rattus norvegicus. The sequence goes on along the minus strand of NC_141552.1, from coordinate 56,555,721 downwards.
ATGTTGGTTATGGGAGCCACATGTTTTGTGGCTATTAAAGCTGGCCTGTGAGCAAGGAGGAAATGCCAGCAAGACTGATAGGGGTTGAATGACGTCCCCTCGAATGAGGGAGAGCAACATGCTTACCCACCAATCTGTTAAAATGCCAATCGCTTCTTTACACCTTAACTGGTGCACTAGGGTTCATGTTTGATCAAATATCTGATCACTCCACGGTCAAGTGTTAAAGAAATGTCCTACTCCAAACCAGGGCCATAAAACAGGTCCAGGGCTTCAAGAAACCAGTCAAGTAAATTAACTTCCATTGCATGCCCTGGAGCCAGGAGGTTGCAAATGCAGGCTACCTGGCCTTTCTTTCACCATATGGTTTATCCGATAAAGAAGACAAACAAACAAACAAAAAACAAAAAGGAAAAGAAGAAAACTACCACCACCATCACAAAAAAGAAAGAAAAGAAAACCCAACAAAAAAACCCAAAACAAAAACAAAAAGACAAAAACAAAACAAAAACCCAAATCAAAGGAACAAAAAATCTAGAAACAAAAAGCAAAAAGTGAAAAGCAAAAAGTGGAAGAAAAAAAAAAAAAAGAAAAGACAAAAAAGACCAGAAAAAAGACAAGGAAAAACACCAGAAAAACCTGAGCAGTTCCTGGGTCTGGTGAAGCCAAGCTTTTCCTTTCCCTACTTTCTACTTACCAAAACTGATTCTCCAACCCTGCACGTGCTCTCAAACACAAAGTTGGTTTGAGGGGTATCGACCTCTCACTCTCTCAGGCCAATAAAGTCAGCTCTGATTGTTTTAAGGTGGAAATGAATCCATTCTTTTCATTTTTTTTCCTGCTGACTTACTTATTACACAGTGGATACATATAATTAATCATGGGAGACTTCTCATGGTATAGATGTAATTGTCCAGGTGCAAGCATTTTGTCCCCAAATCACACAGAGCCCAGGTGAGATCATATGACCTGCTACATGTAAAATTACAAGTTTAGCACACTGACAGAACACATATGGTACCAGGTGAGTCCTTAAGAGGAACAGTTACCCGATTAAGGGGTCAGACATATCTGGAAAGTGACATTTGGACTAGACTCTTCATTTGTTCATTTATTTATTTGTTTGTTTATATATTTATTTGAAATGGTGTCTTATGGTATAGCCCTGGCTGGTTTAGAACTCACTTTGTAAAACCAAGCTGGTCTTGAACTCACAGAATCTGCCTTCCTTTATCTCCTGAGTGCTGGGATTAAAGGCGTGCACTACCTAGCCCTTCAAGGTTAGGCCCTTCAGGTGGAGGAATAGTTGACCCAGGAAAGCAACAACTATCTTAAAGTCTCAGTGTGAGAAAGAGCTGGGGGCAGGAAGAGACTTCACAGATAATGCAGAAGACTGGAGCCCAGCATCATGGATAACGTAGTAGAGGAAAAATCGGATGCTTGCTGGCCTTTGAAGGCTATGTGACTTCTAAGTGTTGTGTCTATGTGTTGTAATCCTGATGGCTTCAGGTTGCCATTGAAGATTGTCTTGAAAGTCACGAGGAAACAGAATCTGCACTGAGCAAAGGAGTCCCTGGCTACAATCATGTTAGCAGGTCAAGGGAGATGACCCATGTGACAACTGGAATCTGAAATGTCCTCACACTCATATTTTGGCACTGTTCCTCATTTGGTAATTTTTTTTGGGGTGGCATGGGACCTTGAAGAAGTAGGGTCACTAGGGTGGGCCTATGGCGATTCTGTCAGGTCCCTGGTTCCTGACCTGCTTTCTGTGCCCTGATCCACCATGGTGTGAACGGCCTGTGCTACACACTTCTGACTGCTGTGGACTGAACTGCCCCACAAGCCATCGCTGCTATGATGGACGTGAAACGATGATCCAGAGCTAACCCTTCCAAACTCCAAGTTCTTTAGTTGTCTACAGCAGTTGCGGAAACATAAGCACTAACTGATTCAGCCAGTCTGGGTGGATGGAGGTTTAAGAGGCTGGCCAAGGTCCAGCATGGAGAGAGCAGGGGCTTGATCACGAGTGAAACCCATGGGTAGATTCTGTCATAGAAAACAGCAGTGTGCTGTGATACAGAGCGGAAGTAAGAGAAGATCCAGATGGAGGCTGTGACCCCAAGAAGCTCGTGTGTGTGTGTGTGTGTGTGTGTGTGTGTGTGTGTGTGAGTGTGTGAGTGTGTGTGAGTGTGTGTGTGTTGTGTGTGTGTGTTTGTGTGAGTGTGTGTGAGTGTGTGTGTGGTGTGTGTGTGTTTGTGTGAGTGTGTGTGTGGTGTGTGTGAGTGTGTGAGTGTGTGTGAGTGTGTGAGTGTGAGTGTGAGTGTGTGTGTATGTGTGAGTGTGTGAGTGTGTGTGAGTGTGTGAGTGTGAGTATGTGTGTGGTGTGTGTGTGGTGTGTGTGTGTGAATGTGTGTGAGTGTGTGTGTGTGGTGTGTGTGTGTGTATGTGTGTGTGGTGTGTGTGTATGTGTGAGTGTGTGTGTGGTGTGTGTGTGTGAGTGTGTGTGTGGTGTGTGTGTGTGGTGTGTGTGTGGTGTGTGTGTGGTGTGTGTGTGAGTGTGTGTGTGTGAGTGTATATGTGTGAGTGTGTGTGTGTGGTGTGTGTGTGTGAGAGTGTATATGTGTGAGTGTGTGTGTGGTGTGTGTGTGTGAGAGTGTGTATGTGTGAGTGTGTGTGAGTGTGTTAATCTTGGGTGTCATTGCTCAGGAGCTGTCTACTTTTTTATTTTGGAGACAAAGACTCTCACTGGTCTGGACATGATCAAGTAAACTAGTATGCCTCGAGCCCCAGTGTTCTGTCTACCAGCAGTGGGTTTACAATATGGGCCACCATTCCCTGACTACTGTTGTTTCTGTACAACAAACCCACATCTTTGTGCCTGCCATGCAAGAACTTCACTAACTGACCTATTCCCATCCCAAGTCCCACCTTTTCCTTTTCTATTTTCTTCTCTTTTTTCTTTCTTCTTCCTTCTTTCTTTCTTCCCTCCCTCCGTCCCTCCCTCCCTCCCTCCCCCTCCCTCTTTCTTTCTTTCTTTCTTTCTTTCTTTCTTTCTTTCTTTCTTTCTTTCTTTCTTTCTTTCTTTCTTTCTTTCTTTCCCCCTTTCTCTCTTTCTTTCATCACTTCTTTTGAGATAGGGTCTTGCTATAGTATTCCAGGCTGGCCTCAAACTCAATATCCTCCTGTTTCAGCTTCCCGAGTAGCTGAGGTTACTGGCCTATACTACCCACAACTAGATGACTATTACACCCTCAAAGCTGAGGTGTTTCACATGGTACTTTAATGGTCCTTTGTGAGTCTTACAGGATCTTGGTGTGTGTGGGGGGGGGTTGTTTTTGTTTTTGTTAATATTTAAAGACCTGTCATTTGCAAGCACTTGCTTTTAGGGGGAAAAAAGCATCACATTAGAGTTAAGGTTATTGCAACAACAGCGTGCTATAGAAGTTGACATAGCACATAGCCCTGGATCTACCTGTGACGTTCTGCTTCTATGAGGAACCCTCTTGAGGGTTTGGATTGGTTTGGGGGGGGGGAATAGGTTGAGAACAGTCAGGCACTGTTGACAGCTGAAGACAGAGTGGGGTGCCACCAACACACCATGAACCAGGGGGACGGAATGATGAATTCTGACAAGAACCTTAAACACACAGGGAAAGCAACAGAAATAAAACATAAGCAGAATCGACAACTATCCCTCCACAGTAAATAATGCATATTGACCGAGCGCCCTCGTGCTGCCGACAGCTGGCCCCAGGTTTTGGATGCCTGTGCCATGTCACCAACGTGCACAGTCCCAGGTGGAAGCCGCTGTTATTTCGGAGGGTGCCTGGTGACCTAATTTCTGCGTTTCTTAGCGTTTACCCAGATTTTCTCCTCTCAGATGGCTGCAGAGTTAAAGTATTTATCTTTTTGCAGTCAGGTATGAGTGTTTATGGCAAAATAGCTCACTTTATCCTGCTTACAAAACTGTAACAGGGAAACCACGTGTCCGGGGGCTGCTGGAGAAATTGATGGGAAAGCTGGGTGTCGGCAGCGACACCGGGAGCTGAGGGTCCTTAATCTTTCGGCTTAGCCACGGGCTCCTTGGGTTTTCAGTATCTAGCGCACTGAATGTTCTAGAAGCAGCCCTGTTAACCTCTCAAGAGAGGCATTTGAATAAATGTGGCTGTGAACTCCTGTAGTATATTTTATCTGGAAGGACGGGAGTCCATAGTTCACCCTGACATCCTACGTATTTCAAATTACTATCGATAAGCACTAAGGTGACATCTCTTGGAGGATAATTTTCCAGTAGCTTAAAATAACATTTTAGATGCTCTTTGTAATAGCCATGTGGAATTGGACCAGGCATTATCCTTCTTTATGTGAGATATGGAAGCATTGGCCCCCAAGGAAATACCTTTGAGGAGTTGCCTGTCCTTTGATTTATAAAACTCTTTCATACCAGAATAGCGTGTTTAGATATCTGAAGCCCCTTAATAACTGTTAATGTGTTTTACTTAGGGAAAAGAGCAGGCTAGCTAAGATTGTGATTTTTACAGGGGTAGAAACCAAGGACAATGCAAGGGAGCTGGGAGGGAGAAAACCAGGAAGACCATGCATCCTGTATTTTCCCTTCAGCTAGAAAACATTAGGTATCAAATGGGAAACGGAGGCAAATATAACCCCCCGTGCCTCCTATCAACTCTGGTACAAATACAGATGCTAGAAAGGCAAATCTTGTTGGAGAGCATCTTTAGGTAACCTGTAGCCATAGGCTATCTGTGGCCCTATGGAGGCCATTGTAAAAGGAGACACCATCATAAGGTTGTGTCGAATTATCACAGAACTCAGCCTGGGAGAATCTCGCAAGGTCACACGTAACCTAGAGAAAAATGACACCCAGTGTAATAATGGATGCAGGCTCAGGGTGACCTTCCCACATTTCGGATGCATCCCTGTGCCTTGAGGTCATTTTTATTTCTTATTTTCTGATATCTCCTTTCTGTTAACTCAATACTAGAGAGAAGAAATGTAATATTCTTCTGAAATAACTGAAATTATCTTTTTCTTAAGAAAAATTGTATATATTTAAAAGGCGACTCGGAGCCCAGCCTGGTGTGCACACCTGTAATCACAGAACTTGGGAAATGGAGACGGAAGATAAGGAGTTCAATTTTCCTCAGCTCTGTAGCAATTCAGAGCGTATCCTGGGCTATGAGAGACCATGTCAAACAAACAAAAACAACCAACCAAAACAAAACAGCAACAAAGAAGCAAACACACCAAAAAATTTATTATAGGAATCTTAGTAAGAATTAAAAAATGATCACATCTTCTTGTCTTTTCTCTTAGCATGTAATGTCTGGGCTATAAACACTCAATAAATATTTACTGAGTGAATGACATGGCCCTACAAGACAGCCAAAGATAACTTATTCATTTTGGTATTTAGCATAAAATTAAAAAGGATTTTGTGCATCTGCTGTTTAATTAATAATACATTTGCAGGGGCCTCAGGGTGTAGCTCAGCTGTAGAGTTAGCCCAGCATGCCGCGAGGTCCTGCATTGGATACAATAAAATTTGTATACAGCCTGCTGTCTTTGCATGTATTGTCGTGAGCCATATTTTAAATATAGCTAGACTACATGTGTAAGGTGTATATTGAACGCAGTATATTTTTATGTCTACATACATATTGTGTACATACTCACAGAGGATCATGGGACTTATTCTATAATGACTGTGGAGGAGTTCTGGGGATGGAAATCAGGTCTGGTTCTCGCTATGTAAGTTCTCTGATACACACCTGCAATTCCTTAATTTCTGCCCCTTTTCTTACCCTGAGGTACCTGATAAATTGGTAAAGGACACCCCCCCACACACACCATTATCTGTGTAGATATTTTCAGAGATTATAGCACTAGAGTATGAACCCAGTGAATGGTTCAATGCATCTGGGCCTTAGGGGAGGGTAGCGAGAAGTAAGAGCTAAGCCTGGCAGGAGGAAGCTCTACATAGAGGGCGTGTCCACAGTGTCTTACCCAGAACTCTCTGGGAGTTCACTATCTCTGCTTCCGGCTCTTCCTGAAGACGCTTCTTTGAGCCAGGATCCCGTCACCATGATGTATTGGCTAGTACGTGGGACCAAGGTCTTTGAAGTGAAATCTCTGACATTATAAACCAAAACGAGTCTTCCTTGTTTGTAGTATTATTTTACCAGGGAAGGTGGCCAATCCAAGGAACATGCAAGGACTAAGCTGAGGGAAATTAACAGATTAAAGTAGTCACCCTGGATGACGTTCTGACCATGTCAGTGGGGTCACTCAGGATGACCTGACCAGGTCAGTGGGGTCACCCTAGATGACCTGACCAGGCCAGTGGGGCCACCCTGGATGACCTGACCAGGTCAGTTGGGTCACCCCGTATAACCTTCTGACCATGTCAGTGGGGTCACCCAGGATGACCTGGCCAGATCAATTGGGTCACCCTGTATAATCTTCTGACCAGGTCAGTGAGGGTCACTGGATAACCTTTTGACTACATCAGTGGCGGGAAGGGGCAGACAAAGTGGGCAGTTTCACTTTCTCTCACATGCTTACTCATACTCAGTATGAGTATGATATAATGCCATCTTTGACTCAAATTCTGAACCTCACCAGGGTCTACCTCTGTATTCTAACCATCCTGGAAATATTACAAAGCGTTACTTGTGCCATCCATCTTTGGCCCTCAGACTACTGAAACAATGAACCTAGAGGGGCTGGAATTCCATCAGGAATCTCCGGGAGAACGAAATGGCTGAGAGCCAGGGGGCGGCTAGAGAAACCTAGAGAGAGGTTCCACAGCAGACAACTTGTCACGCTCCCTTGCAGGACAGACTGGGATAAGGACCATGACGATGGGCAGGACCACAGCTCGGCCAGGACTACTTAGCTCTTACCTTCTGTTTAAAACTGAACCTCATGTTAGGACAGCACGGATGGACTTGGGTCACTGCATCTGTTTGCTGCTCTTTCTAATCAGGCCATATTGAGTAACTCTCCTCCCCTTGCCTCTCACTGGCCCCTGTTTAACCAGTCTACTGAGGAGGGTGACTGGTCCTAGCCTGTGAGGGCTGGCAGGATTCAGACTCTGACTCTAACAACCTTGGTTGACATTGTGACTTCGCAGGAAATACTTATGAAGAGATTTAGCATAGGACCTTCACTTATGCAGCTGTGAGGACTGAATAGTCGAGTTACAAGTCTGTGGAACAGGCAAGGCTTGGAGAGGCTTCACAGGGTCGAAGACAGGGGGCTTTCGTCTTCAGGGTGCAATCGCGCTGGGCTCACAGCTGTTTGCAACTGATGAGATCAGGCTGCCAAGCTTAGTTTAAATAGTTTCCATTATTTCAAGTCAATGGTCTATGAACTTTAACCACACTTTAAAAAATAGATTCATGTCAACACCTAGATTTGTGTTTGTAGGCGAGGGATGGGAGGCTCAAACAAAATGACTTGTCACAAGATCATTTCATCCACAGGTGCCTGTTCCCCAGCCCATACAATGCAACAGTGCAAGAAATGTGAAACACACACACACACACAAAATTGTTTTCTCTCCTAGCCCTGTGGAGGATAGGAAGATCATTTCGAATATTCTCTCGGGACTGCATAAAGAATCCCCTGGTACATTGTACCCTTTCAGAAAATACTTGCATACAAATGTATGAAGAACCTCAGGTTATATTTAGCTAATTGAATCGTTTCTTTCAGTTCCTAGATCTGTTCTAGTTCTGAACTTTGAATCTCTGTGGTCGTCTACGACGACGGCTGATATTAACTGTCAATGTGACACATCTGGGAAGAGAAGGAAGCTAACTGAAAAAATTGCCTTCATCTGATTGACCTGAAGGCATGTCTGTGGGACCTTTTCTCGATTGTTAATTGACGAAGGAAGACCCAGCCCACTGTGGGCAGCACTATCCTTAGGCAGCTCGAGCTGGGCAGTATTAGAAAGGTACCTGAGCATGCTCCTGGGAGCAAGGCAGTTAGCAGTGTTCTTCCATGGTCTCTGCTTCCTTTCCTGCTCCAGGTTCAGGCCTTGAGCTACTACTCAGGTTTCCTTAAATGTGACGTGAAATAAAATCTATCATCCCCCAGCTGGCTTTGGGGCCTGGTGTTTATTGCAGAAAGCAAGCTCTGCTCTCCCATAGTCCTCCAGTGCAGCTGCATGGAATGAGTAGTTTTCTTCCTTTCCTTAATGTGAGAGGAGGTTCTTCTCATGGCCATCCTCTAAGCCTTCTGTCAGCACGGGACTGTCCCACCCTGTGTACCATCCAAGGACTTCTGAATTTCTTTGCCCGATCTTTGAGGACTCCTACGTTCTTTCCCCTCCCTTTCTTTATGTACTAATTCAATGAAGCACCCCAAGAAACAAAGTCTACGTCTTTTGGCATCGACATGGTATGTGGGCCTTTAGATTGCAGATTTTCAGTTCGGCACTATAGACTTGGCTTGAGCCCATGATTTTCCAGATCACAGATGTGTGGCCTCACTTCTATTTCACAGAGGCCTGTCTGTCTCATTTATCATACAGCACTTTTGAGAGTGTCATCATTACTACTATTATGATGATCATAATGAGCAGTGTGCATGCATGTGTGCGTGCGTGTGTGTGTGTGTGTGTGTGTGTGTGTGTGCGCGCGCGCACGCCTTTGGCGCAGAGGGTATTTGGAGGTTAGAGGCCAACATTCAGGAGTCAAGTCTCTCCTCCCACAATGCATTTCAGGGTTGAACTCTGGTTGCCAGGTGTGCAGCAGGCACCTTTACTCACTGAGGCACTTGGAAGCCCTTATCGTGTTTTAAAAACATGTATCTACCAATTGTCAAGTTTGAGTTGTTATATTAGAAAATCCATAATATCAAGTAGCATGGTTTTGATGTTATTTTGCTGGTTTCTTTGTTTTTGGTTTCTTGAAATAAGGTCTCACCGTGGAGCCTTGGTTAGCCTGGAACTCACTAGGTAGATCAGGCTGGCTTTACAGCTCCTGCCTCTTGAGTTCTGGGATTAAAGGCATGCACCGCCATGCCCTGCTAATTTTTCTTCTTCTTTTTTTGAGATGAGGTCTTGCTGGGTAGCTGGGGCTTGCTTCAAACCTGTGATCTTGCTTTGTTAGTCGCCCAAGTGCTGAGATTGCTGGCCCATTTCTTCATCCCTGGCATAGTTTTATTCCAAAAACCTTTTAATTAATGAATTACCTTCTATAAAAATATACTAATAATACATTGTTTAACTCTATATGTAAAAACCCTTAGTATTTATTACCTGATTGTATTTAATAATCAATTGAATTAATTATCTGATTAATATTTTAAAAGATTAGTATGTTTCTTGCCTTACATTCATATATGTTTTTCTTTTTAGCTATGTCTTTTATAGCACAAACCTGGTATTTACTGAATTCTTACTTCTAAAAATTACGTTGGTTGTTAAAAAGGCTGTTTTCTGCTTCAAAATCGCATCTAATAGTAAAGAAATAAAAACATTTGCATGTTTAAGTAAGTCACTTCTTTGATTATAGTATTTTTATTCTTACACACATTTAGTGTGTATGTGTGTGTGTGCATGAAATTGTGTGTGTCTGTGTTTGTGTCTATGTTTGTATGAATCTGTGTTGTGTGTATATGTGTGTGTTTGTGTGTGTGTATGAGAGTGTGTGTGTGCATGACAGTGTATGTGTGTGTATGTGTGTGTGTGTGCGCGCACGCGCGCGTGTGTGTGTGTGTATGTGTGTGTGTGTGTGTGTGTGTGTGTGTGTGTGAATGCACCATTTGGAGCATGCTGAGGTCGGAGGTCAGATCAGTTCTTCATTTAACCACGTGAAACCAAAGACAAGCTCAGGTCATTAGGCTTGGCAACAAGGGCCGTAATCTGCTCAGCCAGCTCACTGACCCTAACCCATAATATTTTTATACCTCAGGAAAAGACTATAAATGCTAAGCACCAGGTTAAAAAACTTCAGTGCAAATCCCGTTAAATGAGGCATATCCTCGAGTCTATTTTTTTTAAATAGAAGTGTGTAAATATTTAATCCCAAATATTTTCCTAGCCACTGGCTTCCTGCCTTCAGAGTTAGTTATATACACAGCTCTGTAAGCAAACTCCCAGCAAGTTGTTCCACTCACGACTGCTTTGACTGATTCGTCACTTTTACAGAGCTCACCAAACCATAGGCCTCTTTGATCCCATTCCAGCACAGAAGAGAGAATTTCTCAGCTGTAACTCGGAGCTTAGAACGTCCAAACCCACGATAGTGGGAATGTGGTGCATCCAGGGCTAAATCTTATGGGTCAGGTCTGCACTCACCTGCCAGGAAGTTTAGGTGGTCTCCTGATTTTGTGAGCACAGCATCCTAAGAACTCCCTTTGTGATTCTTACAAGAATTATTCCAAGTTCCAAAAGTCATGGTTTGTGCATTTTCCAACTACATACAAGGTAAAGGGTTTTGTTTTGGCAGACATACATGTGATTATACACTTTTTCTCCCTCTCTGATTGCTCTCCATGTGTACTCTGTTCCCCTCTTGCTGGTTCCTCACCTAGCTTCTCAAACAGTTACGTCTTCTGCTTTCTTGTAACATGTAATCCATTGTTCCCACACCTCGGCTCCCTCACGGTCTCCTCTCATTATCACCTGCCTACTTTCATGATCTACAACATGTACATGTGTGCACACGCACACACACACACACACACACACACACACACCCTTTGCTTTTCCAAGTCTGGTTCACTTAGCCTAACGTCATGATTTAGTTCATTTTCTTCCAACCATCATAATTTCCTTTCGCTTTACACCTACATAAATTGTATCATGTTTCTATATTGCACTTTCTCTATCCATCCATCTGTTGATAAGCAGCCTAGAGGACCGTTTCCTGGGCATTGTGACTAGTGCATCAATAAACATAGGCACTGTGGTGCTGTTGAGCCACCGTTGGGTCATTGCTACAGTCATCCCAAACCAATTTCACTTTGTTTCTCCCTCTCATGTGAGCCTGGGGCCTCTGCCGGCCACATCGAGCTTGGCAGCTTATGGGCTCGGCGGGTTCTCAGAAGTTCCGATGATTTCTTAGATTGTAGCGGGTGGGTAATTGCCCTAGCTCAAGGCTCAAGGGTGTCGTCTGAGTGCTTCTTGAGCCAAGGATGCAGCTACAGTCCTGCTCTCTGCAACGAGCCCATCTTCCTGATTTCCCAGTCCCCTAAGCATGACTCTCCTGCTGGAAGGAGGTCGCTGTGCATTTCACATGTGTCCCTGGAGCTTCAAAGTTTTCAAACTCTGTAGCTGTGATGGTAACTCAGAGTCTCTGGATGTGGACCTAACTTAATGACCTGATGCTCAGGACTGTCAGTCTCCAGAGTGACGTCCTTCACTGATGTGAGATGTGTTCCTGGTCACCGAGGCTGATGGTGGGATCTCCTTTCCTTTGCGCTTCACTGCCTGAGTGAATTTGCTTCACTTGCTGCCCACCATTCTGCCCTCCTGCTCTCCCCAAAGGCCTCCCAGCAATAGGTCTCAATCTGGGGCTGTGGAAAGTGAAATCTAGTCTTGCTGACTATGGTTATACCTGGTTGTCCGGACCCCTGGGTAGCTCAGTACTAAACAATACTTCACCTCTCAGCTCCATTCCTGGCCACTGAATGTTCAGTAACACAGTAGGCCAGCAGGAGAACAGAGTCCTGTTTTGTACAACTAGATTTGAGGCTTATGAAAGACTGAGGGTTGGTCCTGAGCGTGGGACTGATTGAGCTGCAGAATGAACTCCTGCTCCCCTCCCACTGCTGGGGACCCACACAGGAGCTAGGTTCAGATTTTGGTGAGTCACTTATCTTTTCTCCCATCATTTTAATTAATAACAATAATTATTATAATGATCATCAACTACTATGCCTTTTCTACCTCCGTGGAAGTTCTTTCTCTCTTTTGAGTCTACTCTTTTTTTTATATTGAGATATGTAAAGATATCTCAATATAAATATATTTATATTTATTATCTTCCTTAATTTTATATTCTTTATAATTTTATATTTAGCTTCCTTTTTATATATTATATTACATAGTCACACAAGGGACAGCAAGGGATAGTCACCTCCGTCTGTCTGTCTGTAGATAACTGTAAGAGAGGAGCCCCACACTCTGTCCCTGCTGGTCACTTGGGGTCCCCATGTGTTTCTATGCTGAGTTAAGATCAGAGAGGATCCTGGGAAACAAAAAAATCAAGTAATTACAAGTTAAGGATATAAACTAAGTATGAGAAGATGCAATGGCCCAAATACTATTTATTATCACACATGTTAAAGCTTTTACCCGGTCATCTGACCCAGGAGTTGAGAACATGGACTTTTACCAAGGTGCTGTGTACCACCAAACTATCGATTTGCTTTATTGTTATGAAATTGAACAATTTCCTTAAAATAGAATTTGGTGAAATGGTAATGTCATCTTCAATCATACGTTTTTGTAAACTACCACTAAGGTAAATTTTTCTATCTCTTAAATTGGATGATGAAAAGCTATTGAAACCTGTCAACAAATAATTTTTCATTAGAGATATGTAATGACCTATAAAACTGACAGCATTTGGGGCTGAAGAGATGGCTCAGTGTCTAAAAAACATTGGCTACTCCAGCAGAGGACCCATGTTTGGTCCCCAGGACACACAGGGTGGCTCACAACAGTGTGTAACTCTAGTTCCAGGTGACCTGATAACCTCTTCTCGCTTTCTTGGGTCCTTCATACACACGGTACACATACATGCAGGCAGGCAGATACTCATACATGTAGAATAAGATTAAACAGTTTTTAAAAAGTCTTCAAATTCTGAAGGAGTTGTTGCTAATGTCACAGACGTCCTTCCTATTTGGCAGATGTCGCTCACCTAATAAAATCATTATACCACTTCTAACGTGCAGAAAAGTGAAATGAAAGCTCAATGATGACACAGACGACATACACAGAAAATCCAGCTCATCTCCTAATTCAGTAAGAATTGGTGGCTCTGGGCAATGTCTTCTCAAAATCAAAACCAACATTGCGACAGATGCTGCTTTTTAGTGAACTCCTACCTTCCAGTTTTCTTGCGGTTGCTACCGTTTAGGCATGGTATACATGATGTTACACCAGACTTCTTGATGTTTTAAAATTAAATGTGCCTTTTAAGGCTCATTGGTGCCAAAGATTTATTTTATACTGAAACAGAAAAGCATTACAATCCCTGAGTGAATTGAAGAGATTTATGTATACAATAAATGACAAACCCTTTGTAATAATAGTGTTCAAGCTCTTACCTCTTCTCACACTTAGTTTACATCCTTTACTTGCCTGCCCCTTGTTTCCCAGGATCCTCCCTGCTTCTGTGCCTTAGCACAGATAGCCTTGTAGACCCCAAGTGACCAGCAGGGGCAGAGAATGGGGTGCCTCTCCCTCTTATCCACAGACAGATGGGGTCACTGGCCTTAGCTATTCCTGTCTCAGAGCTCTTCATTTTTATCAGCACAAACCCAGCGTGTTGTCTTTGAAAGGGGGGGGTGTTTAATTATCCTGTGTCTATAAAGTGATTAGACAAGGAGAGAGGTCATAGCTCGTTGTCTTCGGTCTTAACCACATGTTTCTGTAAGTGGTAAGATTTCCTGCATCTGGGGCTCAAACTGGTGGGTTCTTTGAAAAGCTAAAAGGCACAAGACTATTCTACCCAAACCCAGAGATCCTGAAAAAATTACTCTTGGTTAACATTTAGAAGAATCCAGGACAAGGATTAAACCAGGCACGATCAAACACAGCACGGGGACATCAAGGATGAACCATGCCACACATGCACAAGGATAGAATTATCTAAAAGGAAATCCTGTGCTGGCAATAAATTAATTGCCTATGAACAATGGAGACTCTCATTACATCGGCTTAACCAAACCCTCAATTTTGGAGGATAATTTATTTCTCTAAACCATTTTCAGTAGAAGATGAGGCATTTATTCCATAGCTGCACATAGTCAGCTATTTGCAGAGTAGACAAGAAAGCATGTATCCTTAAGTCTCCTTTTGTTTTGTTTTGTGTGAGAGATAGCCACAGGCATGCAGCTGCACACATGTGGAGGTCAGAGGACAACCCTCTGGAGTCTGTTGTTTCTACCTTGTGGGATCTAGAGTTTGAACTCGGGTCAGCAGGCCTGTATGTAAGTGCCTCTACCCACTGAGCCATCTTTCTGACCCGAGGCTACTTTTGACAATTATTTTTATTGTTTACGAATGTGTCAGAAGGTCTGATGCATGACAGAAAATAAAATTTCTCTCCAGGAAAAAGACATACCCATTCACGTGGTACCACCATATTTACAAGAAACTCCTGGCCTCCCAGACAGGCTGTGAGTGCCTTTCTCCAGATCTAAACGCCTTTGGATATGTGGGATAGAAGACCATGATACGTGGTGTGGGGAAAACTGGGGGCTCAATTCGTGGTTCTAGCTGCAGTAGCCTCCCCTGTAATTCCCACAGAGGGAGAAGACATGGGGAACAGTTACCCCAGGGTCTAAGGACCATGGGTGAGAGGAAAGTAGCAGCCGTTGGTAACTTGGTTCATAATGTCCTATCCGCCAGCTTTTCCAAGTGAGCTCATTGGCTACCACTTTCTCTACTTTACCACCCAGAGGGGAGTCTGCGAGTACAGCCCACAGCAAGGAGAATGGGAATTCCCACTGGGTCTCTTATGGAGAGAGAGTTGAGGAATTCCCGGAATTACATAGAAGCACTTTTATGTGAATTAAGTGCAGAAGATACCCATATTTATCTCGCTATCTGGAAAAAATGTCAAGACCCAAAAAGGACTGTTGTTTTACAGGGCACCATTTACTCACTATTACTTAATAATACTTTCATATTGTTAGTCATCCTGTCATCCTGTTTATTAAAGAAGGTTGTCAGTTTGAAATATATATATATATATATATATATATATATATATATATGTAACAAAAATCAGTCTTCAAGCTCAAAAGCTGCAAATACGCACAACTGTGCCCTCGAACATTTCTAACAATTTATTGTGTGAAGATGTGACTTTTATATTTTCTTTGTTATGAACTGCAAGACCATCTCCAGCTCAGTCAACTAGTCAAAAATTTCCAAGACTACTCCTTCTTATTCACACGCACAGAAAATTTACGTAATATGAGAACTAAAAGCACACTGACAATTAGTTCTTATCTGGGAGAAGCTAAGGCGGGAGCCAGGCCTGAGCCCTGATGCTCCTGAGAGCTTCATTGGCCAACCCTCATTCCTCCGTGGATTTCATCTATAGCAGTCCCTGCTGTGGGAGACTTCTGCAAAATTTCCAGTTTCCTTCAGTCATTTTTGTATTGATCTGGAACTCTTTGGGAAGGTATATTTGCCCCACTCTCTCACTTTATATATCGATTTATTTAGGTTTTAAAAATAATATTGAAGAAGGTTTAATTATGTGTTTGGGACATGAATAGTGGTGCTTTTGGGGGAAAGAAGTGGTAATAGCTGTATATATAATAAATTATATATTTATATCCCCAGCAAGAAGCTATGGAAAGTGAGGGAGGAAGGTAAGAACGCTAGAACACACACACACACACACACACACACACACACACACACACACACATCCTGTCACAGCTGAAAAGCAAGAATACCTCTAGATGCCTTACTGATTTCTTTCACAGGTGAATGCTATTTAGGACCTAAGATTTCAGGACCGGGTGTTCTCACTGCTGCTGAGGTGTCACTGATCCTTAGTACACTCAGGAAACTCAGCTAGAAAATTGATGCTTGTGTGATGTCCTAGTCAGAGTCACTGTCGCTGTGACAAACAAAACACTATGACTGAAAGCAACTTGGGGAGGAAAGGGTTTACTTCAGCTTACACTTCTACATCCCAGTCTAGCATGAAGGAAGTCAGGAATGGAACCCAAGCAGGGCAGGAGCCTGGAGGCAGGAGCTGATGCAGAGGCCATGGAGGGGCCATGTTTACTGGCTTGCTCCTCATGGCTTTTTCAGTCTGCTTTCTTATAGAACCTGGGACCATCAGCCCAGGGAAGGCACCACCCATAGTATGAGCTGGACCATCCCAAGCCAATCAGGAAAATGTGCTATAGCTTTGCCCATAGGCCAGTCTAGCGGGGTCCTTTTCTTAATTAAGAGCCTTTCTTCCAAAATGACTCTAGCTTGTGTCAAGTTGACACAAAACTAACCAGGATGCATGTCAAGTGGTGTAAAGTACACACCTCTACTTGCTAAGTGTATCTACGCATGAGTGTGTGTTTGTGTTCATATCTAAGACTCTAATTCAGCAGTCCCACTCTCCCTTGCTCTTCGTAGCTTCTTTGTAGTTTGCTGGAGTAATAAGAAACTTGGCCTCAGTTATAGACAAATTAGTCATCCACCTACTTAGTCCCAGCTTGTACTTAAAATAGCCGCGCCATTCCCATGCTGGCCTGTAAAAAACACAGCTAGTGGAGTAGAATGTTCGTATTCAGTTCTTTTTGTCAGTTAGCCCACACTGTCCTCTCAGAGCGTTCATCTTCCCCTTCTAATAAGGAAGCGTCATACGTTTGCAACGGAATAATTTATCTTCCGTTGCATTGTTACTTTGCAAATCCAGGTGCTGAAGAAAGCCTGTTGTGTCACCCCAGTTCATTAGGTCAGGAGTCTAGGCAAGTTTTACTGTCCTTTGTGAAAGGTATCAGGATGGGGGGGTGTCCAAGACAGACACTGAAATAAGTTATTTGGGGTATGGCATTTATAGGAAGAGTTATTGATTCTAGGGACAAACCTGGGGACAGACAACAGTTTGGCAGGAGTTCTGAGCAGTGTAGGCCCCAGCACCAGAGACAGACAGCATGGCAGGGGCTCTGAAGTGAGGAAATCAGAGACCCTGAGACAGAAGCAGGAAGTGCCTTCTGACACCTTTCTGGGGGTGATGGTGATTTCACAGCACAAGCCTACAGCTAGACTCTGATTCCAAGGCAGGAGACGAAGAGGGAGAATGAGAGCAGAATGTGTGTCCCCTGATAGTTCTTTAGATGTAACTCATTTCTCAGGCGAGGGAGCCTGGCACCCGGAAGTCTGTGAGCTGGTGCCTGTACATAACTGTGAGGGGCAAGCATTGATGCAAGGTATTGTGGTATGGCCAGCAGTGGATTCTGGTATTCATCATGCACTTTGCTTAGGGTGTGAACGAGAGACATGACGACATTGGGTGTGCCGGGGTCTTATCTCATGGCTCTGGGAAAGACATGCTGCAGGGTGATTCTGATTACAGCAGATGCTGGCTCTGCACCCATATGCGCGCATGGACTCGCACATGTTTTTCAGTGTATGATTGACTTCTAGGTTGCACTGGCTTCCATATCATATTGACTTACGTAACAAATGCCAGTGTCATACCGACATCTGTTGAAACTGAAGGAACATAACATAACATAAGCTGGAAAACCGAAATGGTCTGCATAAAGCTCTCCACAACCAGTTAGTTCCTTTGCTTGCTAGGGTCAACTGTGATGCTCAAATTCCTGTTTGTGGAGGCTCAGGCAAATTTCAAATAGTTCCTTCAAGGCTATAAAACAGAAAGAAAATTTCATGATCCCTGCCCGGAATATTACTAGCATTAAAAATTGATTGTGAAATCCTCGAAGACAAGGAATTTAAATGCAAAGATTAATGAAACCCTTAAATGATCACATTCTCTTACAACTTCGCGACCACAATCTGCTTTGTTAATTCTCCCAAGGTAAGGGATGTGTTGTAAAAGGCGGAAGAGTATCTTCCACGAAAAACACTGGAACAAGGGAGCAAATTTTGGTAATTGTAAATGCACAATACATGTATGGTCTATTTAGATAAAATTATTTTGTCCACTAAGATAAAGCTTTATTTTTCTCTTCATAGAAGTAAATAATCAGGACAAAATTTAAAAAGTAATTAAATTTATTTATTTTGTATGTGGGATGAGTGGGGAGTTCCTTGAGAACATGGTGCACACTGGTGGTCAAAGAACAGCGAAGCGTGTGGAGGGGAGTCCCTTCCCACTACCACGTGTGTCCTGGGACTTAAACGCAGAATATAAAGGTTGGAGGCAGGTGCCCTAATTAATACCCACTAAGCAACATTTTACTTAAATGCATGGCCAAGCCAAATGTGTCTGTCAACTGGGATTCTTTCAGACGTTCAAATATGCATTTAGAAAATACGCATGTACGTGTGAATGAGAAAAGTAACAAAACAGGATGCATAGGGGAATGTTACCTAAGCAAAACTATCGTACAGATCAGAACATTGTATTTTCCTCACGGTGCTCTGAAAGCATGCATGGATTAGGAAAGTGTTTAGAAAAACAACTTCTCAGAACACGGTATGAATGTGACTCTTGAAACAATGTTCATGATTGGGGGCAAAATAATTTTCATGAAGGAAAAATATTTCCTTTAAGCAGTCTAAGCTGATAATTTTCCTGCAGGTGTGAGAAAATAAACAAGGCTTGTAGGCGGTGCCGTTCTCAGATGGCATGACGTTATCAGGGAGATTTGCCTCGGTCTTTCTCTTCCGAGTTAAACTCAGTGTTTACTGGGAGACTAGAAATGTTCTCTCCCGCCCTTGCATGGAAGTTCATGTTCCTTGCAGCTAATCATTCACAGATCCTACTGTACTGTCACTGACCCCTAACTCCTAGTCGAATCCCATAAAGATTCACTTTGTAGAGATGGACTGAAAATACTTCAGTGAGCTGGCAAGACAGCTCGATAAAGTAAAGGCGTCTGCTGTGCAAACCTGATGACCTGCGTTCAATTCCTTGATCCCACAGTGGAAGGAGAAAACCAACTCTTTAAATAGCTGTCCTCTAACATCCGCTGTGGCATTCGAACACACATATAAGTGTTCTCACACACCCACAAGAATGAGAAATTAACATGCATTCTTTTAGGCTATTTCAACAACCTAAATTACAAACGGACCTTTGCCTGTTTTCAACCTCACTTTTGGAGAGAAGAGAAAGCCAGCAGATGCAGGTAGACTCAAACCCCTGTGCTTTTTTTTTTTCTTTTTTTCGGAGCTGGGGACCAAACCCAGGGCCTTGCGCTTGCTAGGCAAGTGCTCTACCACTGAGCTAAATCCCCAACCCCCAACCCCTGTGATTTTAAATAAAAAATATCATTATCTGCCTTTCTCTAGAAGCCAAGTCCAGTTTCCCCCTGAGCTCCCACAAACAGCAATAATACCAATTGGACTTGTTTCATCTTTAAAATAAAGGGTTTTTTCCCCCATTCCAGGCTAGAAGTCCTTTGTATTGCTCACGTGCAGGCAATTTATTCCGGGCAGCGTTCTCATGAAAGAAGGTTAAAGGACAAGCATGTGAAGCACAAAGGTGGTCGGATGAGTTAAAGGTCTGTTTTTGAGTTGGCCTTCCCCATAGAGAGAGTTACGCAGACTACATCTTAGCTCTTCCGTCCAAGGAAGGGCCGCAGGAAGATCTACCTGCGGACATCTCCGTCAGCGTGGGCCACCTTCACAGTGGCTTGTTGGATGGTAGAACTGTGGGGGCAAATCTGACCTTTCGAGGCACCTCTGGGGGTTGGATTCCAACAGGGAAAGCTGAAATTAGAGAAACAATGGCGGTCAGGTGTTGCCACCGACACCTGTGGGATGCTATGTGGTCATAAAAGATTGCTGAGGAAGAGGAAGAACTGAGGTGAGGTAAAGCAGGGCAGGAGAGGATCTCTGGCAGTTTGAATGGACCAGCAGTCCTACTGTCATGGTCACAATGCTGTAGAGATTAGAAATGGAGTTGTGGTTCACTGTACAGAATGTGCCCAGCTTTGTGCAGCCCAGGGTTCTACTTCAAGCACCAAACTATGTGAAGGACTTGCCTTGGAGATCGATAAGAGGCTTACATCCAGATGTGTCGATTCAGTATTTCTGGTTTGGGGACTGAATGATGTCATTGCTGTTGGTCGGGTGATAACATTGAAGACCACTGGCTTGTGGAAACTCAAGGTCCTCCTGGTCCTTTAGGCTCTCTGGTCTGTGTTGTTTCTTTTGGTGTGTGGGAGCACTAATAATGGAACCTAGAACCTGGTCGCATGTGCTAGGCAAGGCATGTCGGAGGGTTATACTCTCAGTCTTTTCGCTACTCTTTCTTCTGAGTGACTCAACCAATTGCTTAGACTGGATTTGAATTCACTCTGTAGATTGGGCAGGCCTTGAAATTGCAATCCTCCTGCCTCAGCCTCTTGAGTAGCTGGGATCACAGAACTGAGCTACCAGGGCAGCGAGGTTACAATTTTAAGAACTTGAGAAAAATAACGTGAAATACAGGGAATAACTGGTATACACTTAATCTTACTTCAGGGGATCAATAATGATATTAAAGAATAAGACATTTAGATAACATTAGATAAGATCAATGAATAGTCAATAGCAACTTCTGATTAAAACATCTCCAGCATCTTTTAAATTTCATTTTAACCATCGACATCATTTCTTTTTCTTCTTCTTTTTTAATCTGCAAATAACATACTGTTTTATGTAGAAAAGAAGTAGATGCATATATTTTTATATATTTTGCATTTGGGTTCAATGCAGGTTTTTATATGTCTGTACATATATACATGCCCATATAATTATAAGTCATATATATAGTTTATAATTAAAGCATATGGAAATTTCAAATTCAAAATAAAATCAATGATATGTAACTGCAGCATAATCCAGTGGCTCAAGAACTTCCCCTCTGAGAATCAAACTGCATCTTCTGAGTAAGAAATTTAGAAAGGTAAGTCACCTATGATGGTCTAATGTAAATTACAAGTCAAGGAGTTATAGTCGGCCGCCTTCGCTGGGTGTTGGACCTTAGCAGCATGCATAATTCACAGAAAAGTATGGGGTGAAGACATATGGAGTAACCTTCAGAAATAAATCAAGGGAAAGCCAGTTACTAATCCACAGAATAGTTTACCTGGAGGAAGGTAATGTGAAGGAAAACAGTCCATCATTCTGCATAGCTTAACGCCACCCTTGATGAACGTTATCCGGGGCTACATATTACATGTGGAATAGGAAATATTTATGCCTGAATATCTGCCACATGGAAAGAAATCAGCCGCACATATTGATAAGTGAGCAGAGCAGCACAGGTATTAAATTAAGCAGAAACATTTCACTTTGATTGCGGAGTTCAGGCAGAGAGAAGAACGCTGGAGGACGAAAACTTAGCTGGGGGGCTTAGAGGGTTCTGGTTGAAGGTATAATTAGTTCCCAGGAAGGCACCGGGGACTCACATGACCTCCTCCCCCACCCCTCGTCTATTACTTACTCCATCACTGAACAACTACCAGGCAGTTGAGTTTCCTTGATAAATGGGCCATCTCCAGACAATGGTGGCGAGCAATACCCAGACATCTTACCTGTTTGAGAAAGACTTGGATTTTACAGAAGTTATTTTTTTCTTGCTAAGTTTTAGTGATATGTACAGATTTTCAAAATGTTTCATCCATGCCTGTATAGGACATTGGTTCTGATTTGATAAAAATTAAGATGCTTCTTGTACACACGAAATGGCAATGAACCTAGGACTTTAAAGTAGAAATCCTCTCCTACGAGTTTCTGTGAAAGTTGCCAAATATGACAAGAATCCGGATGGTATGGGTGATCTGGGAATCTAACTTGTTCCCTGTTCCTCAAAGAAAATATTTCCTACAGCCGCAACAACTTGTATTGATTTGATTTTTGTGTGCGTGTACATGTGCATACAAAAACGGGCAACTGGCCTTTGATTACCCAAGGCAGCCAGACAAGAAGAAGAAATAGGTCAGAGGAGGAGTACAGGGCACAGTGTTTCAGGACTCTTTCTTTAGGACTCTGGATTGCGCCTTACTATTTAGGTCATGTTATTAAAGGAGTGCTCGCATTGGAGCAGGCTCTGTGTTCTCGGATGTGTTTGTTTCTCACTTCCGGTCACGTGGACTTACTTTGCTATTAGCTGTAAACAAGGCATCACAGAGGAGATCTTCAACACAAGTGGTCAACTGCGAGGTCATTCCAGGAAGCATTGAAAGGTGAAGGAAGTGAAGGAAAGTAAAGGTAGGAAGCCACTTGTGGTGGCTTGAGTATGCTGGGCCCAGGAAGTGACACTATTAGGAGGTGTGGCCTGGTTGGAGGAAGTGTGTCACTGCACATGTGGGCTTTGAGACCCTTCTCCTAACTGGCTGAGGGTGCTGAGTCTTGACTCTTGACTGCCTTCGGATCAAGATGGAGAACTCTTTGCTCTTCCTCAGGCTCTGTGTCGGCCTGGATGCTGCCATGCTTCCCGCCATGATGATGATGGACAGAACCTGTGCATCTGTTAAACCAGCCACAGTTAAATGTGTCCACTTGGAGGTTTCCTCGCTAATTACTTAATCTCTCCTTCAAGAGTGAATGTGAACACCAAGGAAGGCTCACACCAGGCAACCTCTCTAGAAGAGTAAATAGAAGAGCCTCGTCTCCAAAGGTGGGATTTGGGGGTAGAATTAAGTCTTATTAACAAATCTTGATTAGGGCATATTAATTATAAAGTAATAGGCTTTGCTGTGACACCTTCAAGCATGTACAGGAGGTAGCTGGTAATACTTTATTCCTCCATGTATGCATACCAGTGCCCCCATCCCTTGCAAGGATCCTCTCCTAACCTATCTCGAAGTTCCTCAGACTATTTTCATTTCCTTTCTCTTTTTCTCCTTCCATTCCTCTGTTCTTTTTTATTTCACAGACAGGAGAAAGAATGAGATTCTTGTCGAAGATGGTTTGCCAGTTCCCTCTTTTTCTTTCTTTTTTCTTTTTATGACACAGGGATTTTTCTGTGTGTACCTGGCTGTCCTGGAACTTGCTCTATAGCCTAGGCTAACCTCAAACTCAGAGATCTGCCTGCCTCTGCCTCCTGAGGACTGGAGTTAAAGGCACGGGCCACCATGGCCAGGCAATTCTGTTCTTTTTAATGGTTTTCTACTGTTTAGACATCTGCCACGTTTTCTAGATACTTCATCCATTGCTGGGCTTATAGGTTGAGTCCATGTCTTAGCTGTTGTGAGCAGTGTGGCAGCAACACGGATGTGAAGGTATCTCGCTGGTGTGTTCTAGATTTTTTGGATTTATGGTAAAAAATAAATAGATACAGATGATGTTTTGATTTCAGGTGTTAAGTAGCTGCATTCTAATTTCCACAGTGGCTGCAGGAGGAAAACACAAGAGAGGCACTTGCTTAGGCAATGACTTTGTGAAAAGGACTCGGGCTAGCTCAGGAAATTACTGAGGGAATTGACAAATGGATTGAACAGACCTAACAAGTCTGTTTGCATCGTTGGAAAGGAAACAATGAACAGGAAATCCACAGGATGGAGAACATCTTGGTCATCTGTGAATCCAGTTGGTGATAAATGTCTAGAGTATATAAAGAATTAAAAGAAATTAAATATCCCTCCCCCAAAAACCCCAAATGATCTAACCACCAAATGAACTTGGCTTATAATTACATATAAGGTGCAATTTAATACAACACTGAGATTCTACCTCACTGTAGTCAGAAAGATTCAAACCAATAAAACAAAATCATCAACTACTGGTGAGGTTAGAGGGGGAAGAAACCCTTCTGTGTTGTTGGTAGGTAGATTTTAAAGTCTGGTTTCATGTACTGACCTTAAAAGATGAGCTTCTCTTTCTTTTATCTGAACCCTCAGGAATGTGTAATAATTCAAATTTCACAGAAGACAGTTGATAGCCTTCAATGTCCACCCATACACACACTTCCTCCACTCTCACCTCCTCACACACACCCACTCTCCTCAAACTTAAATGCCATGACCTAAGAGAGATAGGATTTATTTTGGCTTATAGTTCATGTGGACTATATTCCCGCATAGCCTGGAAGGTGGGGCAGCAGGGTCAGGAAGCTGACTGGACACTGGTCACGAAGTTGAGATTAAACAAGAACTACAGGCAGGTCTTAAAGTAATGGGGTTTAACCTTTCTCCTATTGGGGCCCTTTAATACAGTTCTTCCTGTTGTGGTGACCCCCAACCATAAAATTGTCTCACTGCTACTTCATAACTATAGTTTTGCTACTGTTATGAATTGTAATGTAAATATCTGATATAAAGGATATCTGATATGTGACCCTCTAAGGGGAGTGACCCACAGGTTGAGAAGGACGTCACCTAAATCCTCAAGGTTCTGGCTCTGTAACCTTTTTCCTTCAGCGAGGCTTCACCTCCTTAAGGTTCCACAACCTTCTGAAACAATCTTTCAAATACATTAGCCAATACGGGACATTTCCCACTCAAAGCATGACACCCATCTAGAATTTAGACGAGGTGACCTTCAAAGAGATTTGCTCATTATAACTGCATTGGATTCCAGTCCAGTCAATGGGATGAACTTCCCGAAAAGGAACACGCAGGAGTATGGAGGGAGATGGTTCCCTGCACTTTACGAGATGGGTTCTCCCAGGAGACCCATCAATTAGAGGTAAAGGCAATAAAAGAAAAATTTTGCCCCATCTGGCTCCACATAAAACTCCCCAAGAGCTTTGACAAAGAGTCTCCTTCGCAACGTGAGGGCCAACCTCTGGGGAGGCATTTGTTTTTCTGGTTCCTCGCAATGCTTTCTCTTCTTAGCCGTGTTATTTCAGTAGAACCAGATGACACGCTCTTGCTATTTTTATAAGATTTTAAAGGCTTAAGCAGGGCAAATATGTCTCCTCAAGCTGCCTTCTGCAATAAGCCTGATGCTAAGGCAGCTTTATGTGCCATAAAGAGTACCATTAGCCTCATGGAGCGACAGGCGATTTCCAATAATCTAAAGGATGATTCTCGGTTTCAGATCAGGGCAAGGAAGGCTTTATATGATTTCCCCATTTTTTTTTTGAGATGCTACCAGCATAAAATAAATCATATTTTGACCAAGATACTGTTTCTCCATTTCTGTCAGGTACTGGCATTCAGTATTTTTATTGAGTATAGAAAATTGCATTAGTGAAGACTTACGTTGCTATTATGGGGAGCTCACGTAGCACAGGCTAGCCTTGGATTTCTGATCCTGTCATCAGCTTCCTAGCACTGTCATTACAGTTGTGACCCACATCACCTGGTTGATGATAGAATCCAGGTCTGCATGCATGCTGGGAAAGTATTTCCCAAGCTGAAGGTGGTTTTTATATTCAATAAGGAATAAGCTCTCTCACATTTCTTTTGGGCCTGTCTCTGACCACTTAACGTCACAGCTGAATTCATGCCCTTTTTGACAAGACAGCCTGACCTGGCACACCTGTTGTCATTTAAAATATATCCAACGTAGAGTTTATTTCCTTCTTCCAAAATTCAAATTTTATTTCTGATTTTTATTTGACGCATAAGCTTATCTTCCTAGATCCTTTGTTCTTGAATATAAATTGAAGTCCTCAGAATATATTCCTTTATTCTATCACCCAAATCCTTATGCAGTTCCCAATTTGCCAGTGTGCACTGCGTGGCAACCTCGCAATTTTCAGGGATTTTTTTGCTGTTCTAGTTTCCCCCATCTTGAATCTGTTCCACCTGCATAACTGCAAGATCAGTCAACAAAATAGGGTTTAGTCATGTAAATACTGTTATTATTTGGTCATTCTGAATTGGCTTCTCATTGCTTGAGATTCAAGAATTCTGTTCTCCCTACAATTTGGTCATGATCCACTTTTCTCTTTTTCCTAATTTCCCAAGTTGTCTCCCATTCTTTGTTGTTCTCATCCACTGTGCTGATTGGCTTTGTCAACCTGACAGAAACCTAGACATAGCTTGGAAGAGGGAATCATAGTTAAGAAAATGCCTCTGCAAGATTGGCTTGTATTAGAGTCTGGGGAGTATTGTGTTCATGAATGATTCCTGTGGGAGTGCCTAGTCATGGTAGGTGGTGCAGTTCTAGGGCAGGTGGTCCTGGGCTATATGAGAAAGAAGTCTGAGCAAACCTGAAAACTGTCTGTCCATAGCCTCTGCTTCAGGTCCTGCCTTTAGGTTCCTGCTGTGAGTTCTTTCCCTGTCTTCCTTTAGTGATGAACTGTAAGTTGTAAGGTGAAATAAGCCATTTCCTCTCCAGGTTGCTTTGGTTATGGTGTTTTATCACAGCATAGAAACTCTAAGACATCTGCTTCCATTGAGAATCATAGCACAAACACATGCACACTCACACACACACTCACTGTCTCATACACTCACCTTCGTGTATGTGTGTGTGTTGGAGAAAGTGCTTGCATATAGATTTTCTGCCTTTGCACAGATATCTCACACAAACGCATGGGAACCCCAACCACTCCCCCCCCTTATTTCCTTCTTCTAAGCAGAAGCTCTCAATCTGTGGATCATGACCATTTTGAGAGTTACATATTTGATATCCTGCATACCAGATATTTACATAACAATTCATAACAGTAGCAACCTGACAGTTATGAAACAGCAATGAAATAATTTTATGGTTGGGGAGGGGGTCACCACAATATGAGGAACTGTATTAAAGGGTCATAGCATTAGGGAAGTTGAGCACCATAATCTAAAGCTAAGACTATACAAGATTTGACCCTGCAAGTACTGGGTCTCAGAACCCTGAGACTATTAAGTTGACTATCGCTAATTCACAAGAGCTCTACTCTCCACTTTTCTGCTCTCCTTGCCAATGTACTGAAGGACACAAAGGGGGCACTTCCTCGGGTGACCTCCATATTGAAAGTCCTAATAAAACATAATCCCTGTTTGGACCCATAATCCCTGCCATTCATTACTTATCACTTATATTACTGAATACCGTGTGTGTCCAGATGTTTATGATAGATGATGTATGTCTTTGTCCTGTTATGAGTTTGCAAGCTCCTGGAGTTTGCCTGCTTGGGGCCCAAAGTACCCGTTGAGAGCCCATGTGAGCGGTTGGCATGTGTCTTTTTCAGGTAGTTTGAAATGCGAGTGTGAGCTGTTAATCCTATCCAACCACACCATCTGGAAAAGCATGAACGCGCAGTTTTTTAAAAGGGTGCTATATTCTCGACATCTTCACAACGAATGACAAATTAAAAACTCCAACAAGATTCCCCTCTGAAGTGAGGTGGTTTGCGGGCTTCTCTTAACCTGCTGCACCCCCAGTGAGCTGAATAATAATAGTCTGGAACTAAGTCCTCCTCCTCCATATCTCTGCCATTTTACCTTGGAAGGTTCCACATCATACAGCAGTGCCCAACGTGATCATTAAGTAAAACTGCAATTAAGGTGACATCGGCAGTTTCGGTAATTAGAGTCTTGCTGTAACTGTAAGGTAAAAATAACATTCCGTGCTGCTGTGGCCGGGCAGCTGTGGGCTCACACTGATAATGTACCTCGGCAATTTAACATGACTAATGGTGTGAGCTCTTCTTCACAGGGGATTGTGTGTTAATCTTCAAAAGTTTCAGCTCCACAGTTTGTCCAAATGTTGCTTCTCTCTTGCGCTGCAATGGTCCTCACAGCCAGTTTCATCGTTCTTAGCTGAGTTTTCTGAAATCAACTTTCACAACTGTACCAATAGGTGTCAGGTGCGACTCTTGATCACCAGATGGGGCTTGTCTTAGCCTCTTGACAGCATTTCCCATACATACTCACACACGTCTAGTCTTACATGTATTTTTTCTATATGTTTATGCATGTGTTCTTGTGTGAATTTATGTGCACCATGTGTGTACAGGAACCTGTGGAGGTTATGAGAGGCTTTGTGGGTGCTAGGAACTGAGTTCTCCTTAGTAGGTGTTCTTGACTGCTGAGCCCATCTATCCAGCTCAGCCCCTTTCAAAGAGTTGTTCTGCACATTAGAATCTGAAAATTTGTTGTCCCAGACAGTCCATCCATAAGGTCTGGTATGGTCCCCAAATAAAGTCACCCATTAGTGTAACCAGGATAGGGCTTCTGTTTGTTACTTCCATTAGTTTTATTTGTGAACTCTTTGAGTGTGATTTTTGCCCATTTGCCTCTTAGAATGTTCTTTGTTTTTAGATGCTCTTTATATATTAAAGTTTTAACTCTTTATTGTGATTGTAACTGTGTATATATATATATATACACAAATTTTTGTTTGCTTTTCATTTTTATTTAAAAAACAGTCAAAGTTAATGATCTTTTCTCATATAATTACTTGAGGCTGAGTCATATCTAACATTTTTCTCTAGTTACAATTTATGGAAGAATTTATCCATGCTTTTCCTGCAAATGTTTGTATGCTTTCATGTTAGCCTTCTTCTACACTTCTAAGCAATGAGAGAAATTTTGTTTCTAAAGAGGGACCACTCGTTCACCACCACTACCTTAATATGCCTTAACATGACCTTTTTTTTTTTTATATCACATTTCCACATGATTTGGCACCAGGACTTTTACAATATCACTTTTGCTATTTTAACCTCAAAATGGGATTTAAGATGTGAAAGGATTTAAAATATTTAGTATCAGTCAGCATTAACTTAGTGACATTAATCTAGGCAAGCCTAGAATTGCTTAATTGGTTAAGTGTGGGTTTGGTTCTTTGTTTGTTTCTTTTGTATGTATGTGTAATGTAATGAATTTCAGGAAGATAAAGGCAACTATCAATTGGCAAAATGCTTAAATCTCCTGATAATATGATGTTTACCACTGTTATGATTGTGGAGTATGGCGTGGTTGAAAAGGGTTAGTTCGAACCTAGCGTTTCTAAGTGCCTGGAGATCCACAGTATTATTGTTGTATGGAACGCCTTAGCCTAAAGTGTGGATAAAAATTCGCTTTTCATTTTTGGATCCTGTACACCTAAAACCTTACTTTTTTCAAGGAAAAGCTCATTATTTGTTACACCGTGCTGGCCTCTGCTAGAAAGCTTATGTGGGATGTTGGATTTGGACCGAACGCTCTCTGATCTTGGCTGTCAGCCTCTGCGGGGTGATCATCTGCTTGCTTGGTGATTGCAACCTTCGCTTCTTTTCAGACCCTCTAAGGTAATATCAGCGTTGAAATCAAGAGTTCTGCATTTGCATATTCAAACTCAAAGTGAGGGCTGGCAGATGGCTCAGCAGGTAAGGGCACTTAGAGCCAAGCCTGAGTACTGGAGTCTTGACTCCTCAGACCCACATGGTGGAGGGAACTGAGTCCTACAAGTTGTCATTTGGTCCGTGGCATACACACACACACACGCACGCACGCACGCACGCACGCACGCACGCACGCACGTGCATGCGCACAAGCACGTGCACAGCACATGTGTGTATGTGCACATGCAAAGGAAAATGTAATAAAAACTTAAAAACAGGAAGTGGGATAACATTTTCCTATTCTAATGTGCAGCCTTAAAAATGCATTCAATGCTTATGCCCCACTGAGTCTGAAGAAACAGGGATTTTGAGCTTGAGACTGGGAGCAAAAAGAAGGGAGGATTTTCTTACTTGGGAAGCGACTTCCTGTCACCTGCCAATATGGTTGGTCTAAACTCCTCTCATTCTGACAGCTTTGCCTCACTTGTGATCTACTAACAAGCCACCTTCCTGCAGGCTTTTCCTCAGACCAACTCAACACACACCCTCTGCGTCCTCTTGCCTCCCTGTTAGTGGGAAGACCTTCCATTATTGAGGTCTCTCCGTTTTTGTTCGTTTGATCCATTCATCTATGTATTTCTTTAATCCTGGGATGTTTTGCTCAGCCGTATGCTTCTGTGTGTATGCTCCACGGACTACACCCAGTACAAAAGATGACCACTATAGCCTATCCTTTGACCTGCTTCTCTTTTAGGGGTGTCATGAGAACAAACGTCAAAGAAGCATTCATTGACAGGTAGTCATCTCTTTACATTGGCACTTGCATTGCCGTCAATAATTATTTAACTTCTATGGTGTCTCTTGATCTATGTCTCAAGGCCACCATGCAAAACTCAAGTTAATACTCAGGATATTTTGATATATAATAAACTTGAGTGATACCCTAATCAGGATATGCTATCACAGAGATCTGTTACCCCGGCACAACAATTAACATACTATGAATATTTCAGAGTAGGCACAGACAGTACAAATTGGTCCATGAGTAATTTGACATGGAAGACATAATGAATCTTTGTGTGATTGAAAGCCTGACAGAAAATCAAAGGACCAAAGGGAGCGATGCAGTGGATGAAAGGGATAAATTGAAAACCAGTAAAGCATGTTAAATCTGCTCCTAGCCTGGAATTAGAAGGTAAGAATTAAACAGCCCTGGTAACACCTCTAAAAGGCTTGTGAAAACACTCCACTTGGCAGTAGATAACTTTTAACATGACAATGTGATTGTGTAAGTTGGTGGCTCAGTATAAAACTCTAGAAACAATCACCTAGCCCATTCCATTTTAGTTCATCATGCTCCTCCAAAAACCTATTTATAAAACTATTTAAAAACTATTTATTAAACAAGTTTATTTAATTTTTAATTATCCATGTATGTGTGCGTGTCTATGTGTGAGTGTGTTCATGTCAGAGCAATACCCACAGAGGCTAGGAAAGGGCAGAAGATCCTCCCAGTTGGAGTTATATGTGGTTGTGAAAATTCAAGTTCTTCCTGGAAACATAGCCCTAGTCATATGCAAGAGAGGCAAGTGGTCTTAATCCCTGAGACATCTTTCTGGCCCGTTTTCTGTGGTTGTAAGATACGGAGAGAAAATGCTAAAGAAACATAATATTTATATATCTGCCCCACTTTTTGTCTAATTCTAAGTCTCAGGAGAAACTGCTTATGAGAGTCTAATGTGAACTTTCCTGGGCAATTTCCATACTGTATGAATTGTGAATAGTTGACATCAGCAAGCATGCTTGAGTTTGCACATATGTGCATATGTGCACTGATAAATCGCATCATGTGACACAAGCTACATCCTGAACATCACTATAGTCTTATATGCCAGAATTGTATAAACCACGGAATCTTAGGTCCACAAGGCACAAAAGGTTCTTTTGTTTGTTTGTCTGTTTTCTGTTTGTTTCAACTGGGCCCATCAGTTCTTCATGCCTTACTTCGGAATTGTTGATCTGAAGAGGGAACATCAAGAAATATGGTACGTTGGTTTTCTGGTTAGCCTCAGCTCTCAACTTGACACAGTGTGGAGTCTTCTGAGAGGAAGCCTGAACTGAAGGACTGCCCAGATCAGTGTGTGATGGTCTATAGGGGATTGTCTTAATTGTAAGTTGAAGTAGTGAGGCTCAGCCCACTGAGGGAGGCACCACTCCTTATGCAGATGCTCCTGGGATGCATACGAGCCTGCATGCCAGCCATCAAGCCTCATCTCCTGTGGTTCCCTCTGTATTTTGATTTCTTGAGGTAAACTCCTTGATTGGAAATAATGCTGTATGGATCAGCGGGCCAGCCTTGCTTGCAGGGTCCCACAAAGAATTTTTGCCTTAAATTCTCTAAAACCCTTTCCTCCCCGAATTTTTTTTCTTTTTTCTTTTTTTTCTTTTTCTTTTTTTCTTTTTTTTTTTCTTTTTTTTTTTTCGGAGCTGGGGATCGAACCCAGGGCCCTGCGCTCGCTAGGCAAGTGCTCTTCCGCTGAGCTAAATCCCCAACCCTCTTTTTTTTCTTTTGACCACAGTGTTTCATCATAGCTATAGAAAGGAAAATAGAAAAAAAAGACAACAAACAAACAAACAAAAAAACCATTGGCTTCCTGAAGTAGCAAGAAACTTAGTGTTCCATTCAAGGCAGACAGCTTTCCCGTTCCCATAATGCACATCTTGAAATGCTGCATCAAGTCTTTTAGATTTAATTAATTAGCACTATAAATGTTAGATCTGAACACCAAAGACCAAGTTTCTGAGGTCAGCCATAGCATTTGCATTGGGCTAAACCAAGGAAAATGAAATGGTGTCAGCAGAGTCTGCACGCGCAAGGGCTGGGTTTCCTAGTCATGAATCCTGTAAGAGACTGAAGGAAAGGACAGCGAAAGTCATGGCGGTGAAGTTATCCACCTGTGGCCAGTTATGGTCCTGCTCGTCTTCATTTGGTCTTGTGCATTTGCTCAGTTTCTTGACAAATATGCAAAGCATTTCCCCATGGAGGTCCTTTCTTTCCAGGTATTTTCCTATCAAACACTTGAAGGGAAAGAACAGCTGGCCAGGGCCGCAGAGAGACATTAGGAAGAAAACAGCAGTTGTTGAGACAGTGGAGGCTTTGAGCAGACCTAGTGGGATGCGGATTTTGGCTTTGTGCTACTGGAAGAGCAACGACTTTTGGCAGACACAGTCACTGTTATGCTTCCTACCATTTCACTATATTAACAACTGCAGGGGAGGGCGACACTAGGTCTTACGTTCCAAAGTCTATAGGCATCTTTAGTTAGAATGCAAGCAGGGAAGAATGATATTGATGACCATATAGGTCGTTTCCTCCACTAACTGCTGATTCAGTCCTTACTCAGTTAAAAATTCAAATTCTGTGTTCTCTGACTGAAGATGACAAATGTATGCATTTTGGGGGGAGCAATTGGATTTTTTTTTGAATCAATCAAATTTGGTGCATGAGAGAATGAAGCATGAGTGTCCTGTTTCATTGTTTTGTTTTAAACTGAGCATTTCTGAATATGTTCTAGGAACTTTGATAGGACTATAGCATCAGAACCCCGATGTTTAACAATCGTGTACCTGTAGGTTGGCAATAACCCTCCTTATAAATGTTAATGTTCAGATTTACTTCATTTCTTGTAGTGCTACATAAAATTCCTACAGTTGAGATAGGGAGATGGCTCAGTGGTTAAGAACATTCGGCGTTCTTTCAGGGGACTGGTTTGATTACCAGCACCCATACTGGACAGCTCACAACAATCGGTAAACCAGCACTGGGGAGGTTCTATGGCTCTGGCCTCTGTGAGTACCTGCACTTACATACACATACACACACACACACACACACACACACACACACACACACACACACACACACACTGAGAGAGAGAGAGACAGAGAGAGACGAGACAGAGACAGAGACAGAGGGAGAGGGAGAGACAGAGGGAGGGGGAGGAGAAGGGAGAGGAAGGAGAAGGGGGAGGGAGGGAGGGAGGGAGGGAGAGAGAGAGAGAGAGAGAGAGAGAGAGAGAGAGAGAGAGAGAGAGAGAATTGAAAATAAAAATAAATCTAAAGAAATTACCAGCATCTTGGGGTACTCTGAAAACCTAGATGACTTCAGGGCCTATTAGCTATACTAACATGAGGTAGATCAGA
The DNA here is from genome assembly GCF_021556685.1 of Rattus norvegicus. Classification (NCBI taxonomy): domain Eukaryota; kingdom Metazoa; phylum Chordata; class Mammalia; order Rodentia; family Muridae; genus Rattus; species Rattus norvegicus. The sequence goes on along the minus strand of NC_141552.1, from coordinate 56,522,458 downwards.
TTTTCACCCAGGAAGCAGATGAGACAGCACAATATTCTTGAGTTCCACTCCCAGAACTCATGTATAAAACCCAGATGTGGTTAAAAAAAAACATCTTTAATCCGAGCATTGCTACAGTGAGTAGGGTAGCAGAGACAGGAGGATTGCCCTGAAGCTCTGCACCATCTAGCTTGCAATATATGGCACAATAGCAGAACACAAGACCCTGCCTCAACAAGGTGGAAGGAGAGAAACAACTCCTGAAAGTTGTTCTCTGACCTCCGTACTGTAGCATAGTCTATGCATGCCTGCACGAACGCACGTGCATGCAAATACACACAGTGTGCACACTTTTACACACTTATAATGAATGAATGAATGAATGAATAGATCAGATATTTGAAAAAATGTCATCAAGATTATGAAAACTTTATCAAATTTTTAGTTGTCTAGAGTTTGGTGAAATTTTGTGTTTTTATAATGTGGGTAGCATTTTTACTTAGCTCAAGATAGGGCCACCTCCTTATACTTGTAAGATGGCTGATTCTATAAAAGAATAAACAAACAAGTGTGCTTGCATTTCCATAGGAATAAGCTGACAGTTGATGATACTTGAGTGACACAGGCTGTGTGTGTGTGTGTGTGTATGTTGTTCTTGCAATAAAGCAATGATTTCATATGACTGTCACACAATCTTTAGCTACTATGAAATTAGTAATAATGAAGTCTCAGCAGCCTCCGTTAAATCCCAACGTGAAATCCTCTCAGAGGGCATCTGAACATTCACAGTGAAAGAACAACACTCTTAGACTAATGTGACACACTCATACAGCCTTACAGTAACATAACAAATAAATGCCAGCGTGCTCTCAGCTGACATTTATAAAGACAGACATAAGAACTTGGGCTAGCTAGGACAACATAATAGCAGCTGCCTCTTTCATAAGAATTTTAGGATACTCTATGACAGTAGCCATTTGTCCAAAATCCTGTATAAGTGATACTTGCCAAACCAAGCTGGTTAAAGGGACAAGATGCCCAGAACCTGGTGAGAGGTTATCACGGGTAAACATTCTGAATATAGTGGTATTATCCCTTCTGGGAAATAGGAGATGTCGGGTCTGGGAGGGCATTTTATGTCCTCACATGTTCAAGGTTATGTGTTTGGAAGAAGGAATGCCTTCAACTCATGTGGGCACAAATGTCCTAAAGAACGATGATAAGCTACTATCTGTGTGGTTCACACATCCAGGGAAGACTTTCTAAGAAACCATTCCTAGCCATCTCAGACCAGAAAGAGGGCCCTAGAGAGCACAGTGGGACCTTGTGCATATATCTTATGCTTCAGCTGCAAAGAGAGCTAACCTTGAATCCAAGGAGATAGCTCAGTGGAGAGAGTCCTAGCTGAATAAGCATGAGGACCTGAGTTCAGATTCCCAGAACCCACATAAAGAAGGCAGTGCCAATGTTTGTGCCAATGTTCCCAGCTCCATGGGGTAGGCGTGGGGGTGGGAAGAATGATTCCCAGAGCTTGATGGCTGTTTGCCCTAAACAAATCAGTGAGCTCCAGGTTCAGTGGGAGACGCTATCTCAAGAAGCATGATGCAGAATGATTGAAGGAGACATACAATATTGTTACCTGGCCTTTGCTTGTGTGTGCGTGCATGTACACACAAACACACACACACACACACACACACACACTCAACAGAGAGAGAGAGAGAGACAGAGAGAGAGACAGAGAGAGAGAGACAGAGAGAGAGACAGAGAGAGACAGAGAGGGAGAGAGACAGAGAGAGAGACTGAGAGACAGAGAGACAGAGAGACAGAGAGTGAGAGACAGAGAGACAGAGAGAGACAGAGAGGAGAGAGACAGAGAGAGACAGAGAGACAGAGAGACAGAGAGACAGAGAGGGAGAGACAGAGACAGAGACAAGGAGGGAGATGGGAAGGGGGAGAGAGAAAGGAGGAGGAAGATAGAAGAGGGAGGGGAAGAGGGAGGGGGAGGGGGAGGAAAGAGATAAAGAGAATTATAATGAAGCATGTCCCTGGTTTCAGTCCTTTGGTCTCTGGTAAGTCATTGAAAGCAAAGGAGAGAGATTCTCCCACAGATAAGACTGGCAGTGCTCAAATACAATCTGATTTTGTTCTGTTTGAAAACGCTTTGTAGTATCATAATGTTCCTACATGTCAGGAGATGCAGGAATTCAAATGAGCTCAGGGAAAAGGAAGGAAAGCAGGAGAAGACAAGCTGACGTCCCCCAGTGCCTAACAGATGGCATCAAACCAAAATTGAGGGTGATAATCAATGTCAAAACATCTTAGGCTTCTATTGACAGGAGGTGTAGGGATGAAAACTAATCTGAGATGCTTAATGAAAAATGTAAAACGGAGAGAGAGAGAGTGGATGGAGAAAACAGAGAGACCCGAAAGACATCTTAGAGCAGAAGATGAACCACAACTGAAACCAAATACAAGTTATTTCTAGCCTTTTAAAAATGTATTTCCTAGTAAATACAAAGCAGAGAAGTCAACACCGGGCAAAATCTGAACATACTACTGTTCCTTTGACTTTATGTAGAAGTTTCCATGAATGCTATTGGTGGATGGATTAATATGCCTGTGCTACTATCGTTTGAGTTTGCCTGCCACCTCCCCAAAGCTTCCTATGAAGGAAGCTTTGTCCCTAGGATGACTGTACTTAAAACTGTGGGATCCTAAAGATGCATGGCTTGGGCAATTAATAAGGCTACTAGGGTCTGTGCATTTACCAAGGGCTAATATTAATTCTGAGACTTGACTTAGTTTTTGGGCTTTCTCAAAAAGCTGAATAGGTAAAGTCCGAAGTCTTGGAGTTTGAGCCTCAAAAAACTGTGAAGTAAGTTAACCTTCCCTGTTTATAAATGCCCCACATTAGGTATTTTGTTATAATGCTCAGACCGTGAGCACCACATATGTCTATAATAATTTCTGAGATGTTGCGTGATGAAGCCCCATAAGAAGGAATAGAACATATGGTTTATGCATTTTCTGTTCACCTGTCAAGTGTGATCTCGGACATTCCTGAGGGACTCTCCACACCTTACATCACACACTAGCCAATAGGCAGCCATGCTGTATCCTCAGACTAATGGTTCTGCAACACCCCTGACTGAAGGCATGATCAGTCAGCAGTAAGATTGTGGCAGAGGTATTTTATAAGGAGTATTAATTTATTGTTTTTATAAAGAAGCCCTCTTTCATTTCCCTGAAATTTGGCAGGATGTAGTCAGGCAACTGCGGGGCGAAATGAATACCAGTATCTGCAACATTTTTAAGTTTTGAGCAAAACAGAAAACCAAGAGGGGGAAAATCAAGCTCTAACTGGCTTAAATAATTTAGGGAATTTATTGACATACATCTGAAATACATGAAAGCCACAGAATTCAGGCATGATTTCATCTGGGCTTTGAAGTATTCTCCTATAACCTCACTGTATTTGATCCCCTCTGCTATATTAGAGATGGGAACAGCTCTCCTCTCTGTTTCTCCAATGCCAACTAAGGCAACACACAGGAGCAGGCAGAATTAATGGCCAAATTCCTCTGCGAGCAAGCAGGTCAGAGAAGCCAAGTGCACCTTCTAGAGTGAAGACCAGACAGTGCAGAGCAACCAGGCTGACCTCTAGTGTGTGGACTTTCAAGCCTTAGGTGCTTGGTGTACCACGTCTCTTCCTTGTGCCCACCCCTGAGCGGTCTGGGTGGTCTACTTTCTGGGCAGGTGAGGTTTGTTTTAGAGCTTGTCCTTACTCAGTATGCAGTCTGTTACAGTTAGAAACATTAGATGCAATGGGTAAGGTGAGAAGTCGACCTGAGTAAAGGGCAGTGAAAGTGTTTGAAGGTGCCTTGCAGGGCAGGGCTCCATAGAGTTGCCTAGAGCCTGCACGACCAGCTGTGTCTGTTTTCCCTGCTCTTACTGCTTACCCTGGCTGTCCCTTATGCCATTTGTAAACCCTTGTATGTCATCTTCAGTGTTGTCTTAGCCACAACATCTTACATAACATTCCTTTTAAGGATATGACAGTTTCTATGCTGAGTGTTTCCATGGTCACGAAAAAGCTCCCAGGAGTAACTGAGTGTCATAAACTGCTCATTCACTCCCAAGAAATAGTTAGCTTCATCTTCACAAGTTCTGCAGTCAAGGCAAGGCCATGAATCCAGTAGCTCATTTGTGGGGAGATGCCTATACTTGTACCAGTGTTGTTAGATGGATGAGGTTTCCTTGAATGGTTTAGCCATGCCATGAGCCTATCTTCTTGTAGGGCAGGAATCTAAGAATATAAATCATCAAAAGTAGGCAAAATGTTTGGGGAAGGTAACCAAATTTCACCAGCTTATTTTGCTGATATCATTTATAACTACGAATACATAATTATTATGGAAAAAATCAGTAATTATGACAATAATTATTGTATTAACTCTACACCTATGTGGCTAAAAACACGAAATATCATTTTTTCTCATTGCTCTACTACTTTTGAATTATATATTTTAGGTATATTTGTATTTGTATATCACAGCACAACTTGGGACGTGCATATAATTTTTAGCTAGAACACACTTCTGTCCTAGATACAATCACTGTTGGCCACTCTACTTACTCCTGATACACTAAGAAAACCCACACAAGCACAGTGATGGTGAACTTGGTTATTTATGGAAGCCTCTCATGCTCTCCTGTGATCTGCTGAGTTTGCTACTGTTTGACACCAGCGAACGGCTCCACTTGGGCTCCACTTCCAGTGGGCTGCCCGTGACAAATGACAATGGAAACCACCACCTGCTTGTAGGTCCCTCTTGTCTTCTACTTTCTGGGAGTAGGGATGTTACTCCTTTTGCTTTTAGCTCCACACTGGCCTGTTGGTCCTTCCTGTCCATCTCTTTACCCCTGTTTTGTGTAGCATGAGCTTATCTCCAACATTGCCTCTGATCCCTGTCTGCCCGTTTATCTTGTTCACCACCATGGTGACTGGTGGCCCATATTAACTATCTATTGGGTTACTGGTGTTCATATTCCTGCCTCTCACTGATGAACATCATTAAACTTCAACATCCTGAAATTCTTAGTTTACTAATGATCCCCCCATACCCAGGAATAAAACCTATTCTTTATAGTCCTAGTGTGATTTTTTTTCTAAAAATATAGATTTCCTGATTTAAAACATTACTGGGGCTTTCTTTGAAATCTATAATTCCTACAGTGATTTAATTCCTTTACTGGAAAAAGGTGTGTATTGAAACATATTAAAACCAATTATAAACATATTATTGAAAAAACACTATTTCTACTAGTTTTGATCAAATTCTGTTATTGGGTAATCTTTGAAATAAAATTGCAGGCATCTGTTTTATGAAAAATGGCATATGGAGGGGGGAAGACCATACCATTCTAATTAAAGCTTAGATAGTGTATTGAAACACACTCATATTGAACATACAGCACTTTGGTAAACCACACAAAATACATTACGTGATGGCTGGAGCCCCAAGAGCATCGATCCCCTCGATGGCTGGGTTGCCTTTCAGATGATGGAGGCTTTGCACATTTGTCTTTGTGATAAATTGATCGGTCACCAGGAAGAGAAATTTACTGCATCTGCGATAGGCCAACATGAATAAAATGCCAACATGACTTGGGGACTTCAGGGAGCTCCAAGGCTGACCTGGTTCCTCAGTTTTCTGCAGGTAGCATATGGGCACCTAAGGACAGTCACAAATCGGGTTTGTGTCACACAGTTGGACTCATCTTGGGTGGCTTTTAGTTTTCATCTCTGGTCTACAAACTGACTCCAGGAAGGGTCAAGCTGAGCTTTGAGCCCAGGTTGCCCTTCCCATGGTGCAAACACACATGTGCATGGAGGGTGGTATCAGGGTCCATTACACACTCAGAAGACAGGACAGACCACTTCCCCATTTGCTTTTGCTTGCACCGCACTTTAGGTCAGCTTGTCCTTTTTAATGACAGCCCTTTGCTGCTGCTGCTGCTGCTGCTGTTGTTCTTTAATAGAACATTTTTTGTAGGACCTGCATAAACACAGAAAAAGAATATTTTGAACAGAGCTTACTCGTTTCTCAATGCCATTCACTCTTGCAGCAATGTGTGTACCCAGCATAAACGCCCTTCTGCGTTTGCACTCATGTGTGTGGTAGGTGTCGTATTTTCATGTTATCACTCCCTAACTTCGTCTTTACCGCAGATGTCATTTGTCACCATTGATTGGTATTTGTCACTTCTAATTTGTTACTGCTGAGGTAGTTGGGGCTTTGAAACCAGGGAACCTTTGTTATAATTGAATATAAAATAAAGCTAATTAAATTTTAGTGAGGTCTTTCTGCTGAGAAAGGCTCACAGACTTAAGGGCGTGCACTTTGTCATTGTGTGCTTCCAACCATGAGTGAGAGGGGAGTCACTTATTTAAGTAGATGTGTTTAATGGCTGTGGTGTTGCCTCCTGGAGTCCCTAGAATCATCAAATTTTAATGTCAATTTCTTTAATTTTGTCGCCATGTTTTTCCTATAATCAAATACACTATACCTCTAGTAGGCAGAATTTACCTCCTAGAGATGTGAAAGCTACTGTCTCTTGAAGTTACATTGGTGTCTCTTACATAGTGTCCTGGCTAGCTTTAATTGTCAACTTGATGAAACCTAGAATTATCTGGGAAGAGAATCTCAATGGAGGAACGACCTGGACCAGACTGCCCTACGGATATGTTTTGGGGGGGATTGTGGTAGCTATAAATTGATTGTACTTGTAAGGTTGTTTGTACATTTTATGGTTTTGTTTTTGTGTTTAATACAAGTTAAAGTCATCTGGAAAGAGGGATCAACAATTGAGAAAATATATTCCTTCAGATTGGCCTATGGGGCATTTTATTGATTACTGATTGATAGGCAAGGGTCCAACCCACTGTGGGGGCTATCATTACTGTCTAGTTCTTCCTGGTTATATAAAAAGTCAGGCTAATAGATCCATGGGTTTTGCTTTAGTTTCTGCCTCTACATTCTGCCTTATGTCTTAGAGCATGTAAATCAAACAAACCATGCCCCCCAACCCCCAGTTGCTTTTGGTCCCAATGTTCACCACAATAATAGAAAACCATCTAAAACATGAATATAGGAGGACGAGACCCATTGTGGGTGGCACTATCCCTTCAAGGGTGGTCCTGAATTATGTAAGGAAGCTAGTGGAACATTATCCTGCCTGCCACATAGCCAGCATCCTTCTCAACGGTTCCTGGGGCACTATTTTATTCTATTTTATTATTTTATTTTATTATTATTATTTTTGGCTGTAAAGTGAGTTCCATAGTTAGAGGTAATACTATGTAGAATACCAAGCAGGCTTGCTTTCCAGTTCCCTCCTTGAGCTCCTCTCTTGACTTTCCTTAATGCTGGGCAGTGACATGGAATTTAGTAAGCCAAGTAGACCCTTTCTTCCCTAATCTTGCTACTGGGCAGTGCTTTATCAGAGTGACAAGAATAAAACCACAGAAGTGCCTAAAGGAGAACATGGTTGTGACGTGGTCTACAGAGCTAGGGAAATGATTCGGGACTTTCAAGGTCGATTCCATGTCATAACATGAACCCTTAAAGACAGTGAACTTCTTCTGCTAATGGTCAGAGACCTAAGATGGGAAAATCTAGGGGACCTGAGTCGTGAAAGAGAGAGCAAGTCAAGAGGAAAACAAATGTAGTGCTCATATATAAGATTCTTTAAAAAATAAATTTAAGTTTAAAAGAAAATCAGCTATCATCTAGATCTTTGGGATGGTCCTTCATGGTTAGTGAACAACCAAAGGGGAACTTACTCCTAAAACTATGAGGGAGTGAATTCTGAAAGCAGCTTGGAATAGCAAGGGTCTATACATTCCATCTACTGAGTCACAACCATGTTGCTTTTACACCCGTGTCTGTCTTCCGAATGCAGAACTACAAGGTCATATACATTTCTGTTATTTAAAACCACTGCATTTGAGACAGTTCATTGCAACACTAAAAGGAATTTTGCATAGTGTTGAATTCCTCCATTTCTTTCCTCATAAACTGGAGATGACTTCCAACCATCACTTGAATGTTGTCTTTTTAGCCAGCTTTGGGGAGAACATGGTTTCTGAAAATGATCCCAATTGTATTTCCTGTACCACATCTTTTCATGAACATTGCCATAACCTTGTCAAGAACAGAGACTGCATTCCCCCTAAACTTTGATAAACTTTTGGGGCTACCATGAAAGGAACTAGATAGAAGTGATGTTCTGTGACTTCCAACAATAGGCTAAGAAGGGCCAAGATCCTTCTGCTGGTTGCTTTAATGATCTATGCTTTGGCAGGGATCCTTTGGCTGCCATCTGGAAAGTCTGTTGCTCTGAGAGATGGGTGACCACACAAGAATGGAAAGGGTTGCCCACCGGATCCCACACACCCCAGTCCCCAAATACTCAAGTTGTATACGTATGAGTGAAGAAGCCTTCAAGCTTTCAATCCTTGCCAACAGGTGCCTGGGGTCACTGGGAAGAAACTTAACAACAACTTCTCAGGTAATTCTAAGGAGGAGACTCCTCAGTACCATACAATATTGTTTTTTTTTTAAAGCTGCTTCTTTTGACTGATTTGTAATGTAGCAACAAGTCATAGGCACTGAAGGCAGTAGGGGTTTGTTTTACTGTATGATGTTTGGCTTTGCATTAGATATAAGAGAATCCATACATCCAGCATTCGGTCAGTAATTACACTGTATTTAACCCTAAGAGTCCATTGACCAGTACCAATGTGTTTTGTTCTCAGTTATTATTTACTTGTTATTTATTTATTTAACTTATAATTGTGGAGAACCTTCTAGATCTTCCCATACTCCTTGTGTCTAGTGATGCAAAGTCTTTGACAGCCACGAGCTTCTCAGCTGACCTGATTTTTTTTCCTTATAAAGTGGATCACAGTTTTATAAGGTGCCTCCACTTCATTGACCGGGACTGTTCATGCTTTATTTTTCTTTCAGGGCCTGGGGGACCTGGAATTGGCTTATTGAAATCCATCACTATGCTCTGGAAGTGACGTAGATGAATCTGTTTTCAATTTCTATCGATTAAGGGGAAACAATGGAGCAATATTTAAAACATAACCCAAACTAAAACTTGCTTTTGTAATTCTTGATGTCGATTCCAATGTGCAGCCTACATACAAGTTTTGAAAACTTCCTGCCAGTGTTTAGGTCTTAATCCTTAGCAACAATTGAAAACCTCTACTACTCCTGTCTTGTCTGAGCACATATTGTATCACTCAGTGAAAACTTGAATAATCCCTTATTCCAATCGTAGTTGATTTTGAGAACTATTTTGCATCTATCCTTCTTAGCCTGCACCCTTAAGAATTCTATCCATAGGACTATGGGATGGCCAATATTTTAATATCACCCTGAAGCAGAATAATAAGCTGTAGAGACTTCCAAGAGATGAGAGCAAATATCCAGTTTAAATTCCAGCATTTTAAGACATGGCATCATTAATCCAAAGAAACAAATTAGCTGCTGGCACTGCCAGAATTGGAAAATCAATTTAGTGCTCCATGCCGGAGACATTCTCCCTGGAGGTGTGTTGGGACTCTGGGTGCGCTCATGGCCTTGCTGTCTTATTAGGCTGCAGAACCCAGCAAGCAAAATCCTCTCCAAGATCATTTGTTTATTGAGAGCCATGACATCAGTTGCTGCCTAGGAAAATAGTGAATCTATTTAAGAGAATGAATCTCCTCATGTGTTCTTAGTGTAGCTGGTGACTAATTTCAGAATACTCCATGGTCACCTTTGGGAATCTCTGCCATTTTCTATATTTTTATTTCTTGGTTTACCACCCCATGCCCACCCCCATACTCCTCCAGCAGGTCAGTAGTTAGCATGTTAGCAGCTCACCATCTCAGGGAGAGGCTGACAGGAGAAGGCAAGGAAATGAGACCTCTTCCTGTCATTCAGCTTCCAGCATCCCAGGCTCTCCTCTGCCGGAGGTGACAGCTAAGGAGAAACAAACTTTGGATCCGTCCAATCAACAGCTCCCAAATGGAAGGCCTACTCGTGGGTAACAATAGGCTACTCTGTTGAAGAGATGATTTCTAACAGAGATAATGAAGGATGACTGTGCCTTCCCTTCTTCAGATGGGAGTCCTCCACACTGTCATGGCACCTCCCCAATGTAAAACACCTGGCAAATTGTTGAGGAGTGTCAAAGTGTACTGAATTAGTTGCTGCCATTACAAAGCCACATACCCCAAACTGCTCAGAGTGACACAAAGATGTTATTTCACAGTTTAGGAAGCTAGAAATCCCAAGTCAGAGTATCACCGGGTACAGAGGCTACTCTTGAAAGTTCTGAGGAGGCATCTTTCCTTGTCCCTTCTGACTTCTTTTGACTCCTAGTGTTCCTTGGTTGGAAGTATCATGACCTTAATCTCTGTAGCAACCCTCCCAAGTCCTTCTTCCCTCCCATCTCTATTGATGTCTGCCTTTTTTTTTTTTTGGTATCTTAAAGGAATCTTATTTATTGTGTATTTGTGTTGGGGCACAGGTGTGCCAGGGTTCAAGTTCAGAGGTCAGAGGACAACTTTCAGGAATTAGTTCTCTCCTCTCACTATGTGTGACCCAGAAGTAAACTCAGGTGATCTGGCTTCCATGGGACTTGCCTTTATCCACTGAGCTATGTAGATGTTACCCCAGCCACCCAAACCATCACATTCACATCCCAGTATCTTATGTAGTCCAGGCTATGAATCTGAGAATGGCTCTGATCTTCTGATCCTTCCTGTACTGGTTTTGTGTGTCAACTTGACATAAACTAGAGTTATTAGAAAGAAAGGAGTCCCAATTGAGGAAATGCCAATATGAGATCCAGCTATCAGACATTTTCTCAATGAATGATCAGTGGGGGAGGGTTCAGACTACTGTGGGTGGTGCTATCCTTGGGCTTGGTGGTCCCGGGTTCTGTAAGAAAGCAGGCTGAGTGAGCTATGTGAAGCAAGCCAATAAGCAGCACTCCTCCATGGCCTTTCTGTCAGCTCCTGCCTCCAAGGTCCTGTTCTGCTTGACTTCCTGTCCTGACTTCCTCCAATATCTGGAAATATAAGCTGAATAAACTCTTTTCTCCCCAACTTGTATTTTGGTTGTGGTGCTTTGTCACAGCAATAGAGACTCTGACGAAGATACTTATTCCTTTGTCTTCTGAATGTTTTTTTTGTTTGCTGTTGTTTTTATTATAAAGACATGACCCATTGGCTAGAGGACCTGCCTTGATGTCAAAGACTTCTCTAAAGATTATCTCTAAACAAGACTATATTCCCTGGTACCAAGGATGAGAGTCTGTGGATATCTAATTATTGGGAAATGCAATTCAACATGTGCATTTAAAAATATTTCATGCGTCTACTTCTAAGCACACATCCCTCACTGAGCTTCGACTCTGGCTATTTTGCTTCAGTTTCCTATGTTTGCTTCCACAGGCCAGGCACTGGGTCAGTTACATGTTCCCCAGACTCCCTGCCTCTGTCTCAGTGTTTTCCAGACAGCTGCTGTTCCATAAATATCTGCTGATTGACAGCATGGCTGTTTATTTGCCATGACACGTCGACCTTTTCGAGACCTGCTCAAGCAACAAGAAGATGTGGTCTGAGCAATAGCCCACCGAGCAGATGTATTTCTGGACTCCAACTACATCGGAGTACTGTCTCAAAGGGAGCTTTTGGAGAATGCACCATGAAATAAAGCACAGGCCTAGAAGCCATTAGTAGTATCAGTGGCACATTGAAGGAGTGGGAGAAAATGTCCTAAGCAAGTTATTGAAGGCAAGAACCAGAAGGAAATGTCTCAATAGAGCCGACTGTCTTTTTAGCTTTCATTGTGTCAAAGACGATCATTACCAAGTTAGAGGAAAGTGTGGGCCCGGAAAGAACAGCAGGAGATCTGAGTCCACTCTGCTCTGACTGATTCAGTAATAAAGTGGATTCCAGAGTTTTCTCATAGAGACTTATTGATATTGCTCGAGGATGAAGGATATTCTCTTTTGGTTTGATAAAGACAGAATGGGTGCTTTGGGAAAAATAAACTAATCAATGACTTTATATGAGGGCTAAATTGACCTTACCATTTTCAAGATCATGAACATTTAAAGTGAAAACAGTGTTTAAAAAAAACTGTGTGAGTGTGTGTGTGTGTGTGTGTGTGTGTGTGTGTGTGTGTTCGTGCATGAGAGTGTGCGTTTGTATGCATAGAAGAATATATTGCATAGAATTGATATTAAGGTCAGATAAAACAATTATTGTTTTAGGAGTTGAGAATTTGAAAGATGATAGTTGCAGACAGACATAAATTTTACCATGTTTTAGGGTACCTTTAAAAGCAGTAAAACTGCAAAGTAATTTTCTTTTTTTCCTTTTAATTCAATTTATAAGGTGTTTTATTTCAGCCGTGAGTATACCTTTGGAGACAGAAAATCTCCAGTCTCCATTGCAGTTTTTCTTCATTGTCCTGTGTTATGTGACTTCCTGGAGTGGGGTGAGGACAGGGTCTACTGTTGCCTGTGCGGCAGAAATTCAAAGATGCTTTCTTGATGACATCGGTAGCTGAGAGGGCCATTAGAATCCTCTGCTTAGTGTGCTATCACCAGAAAGACTTGTTTGCCAAGAAACCTGAGTATCCCTTATGCTGTCTGAAGTACGTGTCTTCTCTGGTACTTCCAATTCCAGGAAGCTCTCTATTTCTCTGGTAGCCTCAATTCCTTGGAATGTGACTCAATAGAGCATGTTCCCCAAATTGAGCTCAGGATCATATTGACTGGGTAAGCCCTTTTCGTTCCACACACCAGTGAGTACCACTAGGTAAGGCCAGCCTGGATCGTCCCATAGGAACTGTTTCTAGGACATGAGGCAGGGCAGGGAGGGTTCCTGAAGCAACGTGTCCCAGCACTAGACTGTACACAAAGCACTAGACCATACACAAAGCACTAGACTGTACACAAAGGCATTTCCAAGAGGCTTTGATGACTTTAATGTGCTTAAATTAATAACTTCTACTGTTTTGTTTCTCTATCGCGTTTTCTCTCTCAAGGTGAAAAAAAAAGTTCAGAATCTTGGGTTTCAAGCATATATCGGTACAGACTGTGGGAGAAAACTAATCAGGAAATAGGATACATTTGTCATTTGAACCCAAGTTGGGACATGTTCAGAGGTATCCTGGTTTCCTACACTACATTGTAGGATCTATTGGTCATAAGACAATTTGGCTATGTGTTTCATACATTTTTATGCTTAAAAATTAACCACTGGGCATAATGAACTCTGGAGATGTCTATTTTCAACACCCAGTCCTTCTGCTCTGGGCTGGCTAGTTTTCATTGTCAGCTTGACACAACTTAAGAGTCACCTGGGAAGCAATTTGTCAATTAAAGAATGGTCTTCACCAGGCAGGCTTGTGGCTGCTTCTATGAGGAATTGTCTTGACCAGTGATTGACATGGGAGAGCCCTGCCCTAACGTAGATGGCGCCATCTTTGGACAGGTATGAATGTTAACTGCATGTGAATGAGTAAACCAGGAAATGGGTGCCTCCATAGGTTCTGCTTGAGCTCCTGCCCTGACTTCACTTAATGGCAGTCTGTAACCCGTGTGTAAGTGAAATTAACCCTTTCCTCTCCAAGTTGCTTTTCTTCATAGTGTTTATCACAGCAACAGGAAGCATATGGAAATGGCTCCAGGTCCATAGGCCTGTTATTTGCTTAATTTAGTGCAGGTCTCAGTGGGAATGCCTTTAATCCCAGTATAAGAGAGGCAGTGGTAACTAGATTTCTATAAATTCGGGTCTAGCCTTATCTACAGTGCAAGTTTCAGGGCAGCCAAGGCTACATACGTATCCTGTTGCAAAAAAACCAAACATCCACCCCCTGAAAAAAAAAGTCAGAGTCTGCCTATTTAAAATGAATATGCTTCTTCTTGGTTGCTTTTGAAGGAAAGTCTGACTCTAGGTCAGACTGGCACAAACAGGCTGCGGGAATCCTCCTGCCTCTGCTGAGATCACAGGCATAAATCACCTTACCGGCTCTCATGCATTTGCTTGTCCTTCTGAATACCTCTTCCTCCTCCTCCTTTGGGGCAGTGTTTCATATACCCAGACCGACCTCTAACTCTCTACATAGAGAAGAATTAAATTTTGATCTCTTTTTTGCCTTGCCTTCACTCCTGAATTCCAGGATTATAGGACTATGCTGCCATCTCTCTCTCTCTCTCTCTCTCTCTCTCTCTCTCTCTCTCTCTCTCTCTCTCTCTCTCTCTCTGTGTGTGTGTGTGTGTGTGTGTGTGGTGTGTGTGATGTCCTTGGAGTCCAGAAGAGGGCACCGATCCCTTGGAACTGGAGCTATGGATGGTTGTAAACCGTGTCGGTGCTGAGAACTGTGCCCAGGTTCTTGGCAAGAGCAGCAAATGCTCTTAAATGCAGAGCTTCCTCTGCGCCCCCTGACATATTTTGCAGGTGGATAGTGATAATCATGTTAATAACATGGAAATGTTAATCATGGAGACAATAGCAGGAACTGGCCTGTTGATTACTTTTGACCCTGCTATTTGGCTGACTTGTTTTCACATGGAAATTCCATTAACTTCAGGAGTCCTGTCATGAGAGAGTCATGCTCATCTCCTCTTTCAGAAAGGGAATCTGAGGCTTAGCACAGCCTACTGTTTTTCCCATTTTTCCCACTACTTCTGAAGCCCCAGATCATACTACAGAGGAATGAAGGAAATGTATGCATGTGGTTTATCTGTGGATAATTAGAGAGCAAAGGTGACATATTTGAGAAAGAACCAATTTTTGCAGAGCCCTGACCTTGTATAGCTAGACTTTAACCCCACATAATCTTGAACTGGAGGGTCTGAGAGACTGAGGTGTGTGGTCAGGCACCAGAAAGAGGACACAATTGTTACCTTGTGGGAAACTGAGCATGATCAGCAGGAAAAAAAAAATTTGATAGAGAAATGTCCATTGTTTGGAGTCTGTTAGGATTTAGTCTAATAGACTTGATAAAAGTTACAGTCCATTTGCACTGCTGTAAGAAACTACTTTGGACTGGATAATTATAAACAGCTGAATGTTACTGCTTATAGTCCTGGAACTACAAGAGTTTGATGTCAGCATATTCTATAGTAAGGGTTTACACTTTTGTTGTATGAGACATTTCCTGGGAAAACTTCACACACACACACACACACACACACACACACACACACACACACACATACACACACACACACACACACACACACCTACTCATCCCAGAAAGGGAGCCCTCACAGATCAAAGTAATGACTGTCCAAGGCCAACTTGGTGAACCAATGAGTTTTATTGGGGTTATTAGAGGAATATTGGTGAGGGGTTCCTAATACAAGCAGATATGACTCAAAGACAGCTGCATCACCAAAGCCCACTCCCGTGTGGATAGCAGCTCACGAAAGCTAGAAGCCTGAACCATACTGCATAGCCTAGGAAGCTCAACAGGTTCGGGAGTGTCCTTTCCAACTGGCTTAGTTGGTCTAAGCTTCTTCTAGGCAGCCTGGCTGCTCTCAGCTTTTATTTTGCAGCTTGGTTGTTCTGATAGTCTTCTCTCAGCAGTCTTTACTGATCAGGTGCTCTTGGGAAAGGAGGTGGTCTAGTGAATCTGGTCAGTTTCAGACACTTCCTCCGGCAGTTTTAAATTGTTTACTTCCTGTGTTAGCAGAACTCCCTTGCAGCACGAAACCTTTCACCTCTCCAGAAAGGCCGGTTGCTTCACCTTGTTGTAAACATCTTGCCCTGAAATAGTCTTTTGTTTTACTTTTCTTTGATATCCTACATCTTAAGAAGGAAAGCTTTAGCCTTAGAGCGAAGGGCCACACAACAACTCTATATCATGAATAGTTCATTTGTCTGGAGCCCTCACATGATAGAAGGTACAGATGAGCTCCCTAGGGCCTTTTCCCAGGTCATTGATCCCACTTACAAAAGATCTGTTGTGAACTAATTGCCTCCTAAAACATCCACCTCCAGGATCTTAGAGAATAGCTCACTGTGAAGGGTTGTGTGGGTTTACAGGAATAATGGAATATCCAATGCTCTCCCTATAGCTCTGGGTGCTAGCTTCTAACATTCAAGTGTTAGACATCTCACACATCTAACCCTTAGCATTATGTCAACAATTTATTTTTTCCCCATTTTTATTGGTTATTTTGTTTATTTACATTTAAATGTTATTCCCCTTCCCAGTTACCCCTTCACAAGCCCCTTATGCCCCTCCCCTGCCTCTATGAGGGTGCTTCTTCACCCACCCACCTTCTCCTGCCTCAGCACCCAATTATTCCCCTACCCTGGGTCATCAAGCCTCCCCAAGACCAATGGGCTCTCCTCTTAGTGATGTCTGTTAGGGTAATCCTCTGCTACAAATCCAGCTAGAGCCATGGTTCCCCCAATGGGTGGTTTAGTGCCTGGAGCTTTTGTGGGGGGGTGTGTCTGGCTGGTTGATAGTGTCATTCTTCCTATAGGGCTGCAAACTCCTTCAGCTCCTACAGTCCTGGCCCTAGCTTCTCCATTGGGGTCCCTATGCTTAGTCCGATGTTCGGCTGCCTACATCCTCAACTATATTGGTCAGGCTCTGGCAGAGACTCTGAGGGGACCGCTATACCAAGCTCCTGTCAGTAAGCACTTCTTGGCATCAGCAATAGTGTTTGGGTTTGGTGTCTGCAGATAGGATGGATGCCCAGGTGGGGCAGTCTCTGGATGGCCTCTCTTCAGTCTCTGCTCCACTCTTTGTCCCGGCGTTTCCTTTGGACAGGAGGGATTCTGGATTCATATTTTCGAGGTGGGTGAGTGGCCCCATCCCTCACCTGGAGGCTCTGCCTATCCACTGGATATGGTCTTTATAGGTTTTCCCTCCTCTTTGTTGGATATTTCGTCTATGTCTTCCCTCTTGGGTCCTGGGAAACTCTTAGGTCCCTGGCATCTGGGGCATTTTAGTGGCTACCCACAGCTCCCCCTCCCCCTCCACTACACACCTACTTTCAAATTCCTTTGTACTTTTCCTGCTTCTCCTCCCATAGCTGAACTTCCCCCGCCTTTCCTTCTCCCTCCTGTCTCCCTCTCAGATCCCTCTTTCCCTCTGTCTCTTGAGATTATTTCCTTCTCCTTTCTGAGCAGGACTGTAGCATCGACACTTCGGTGTCATCTTCTTTCTTCTTGGGTTTTATATGGTCTGTAAGTTGTATTGTTGGTATTCTGAGCTTCTTTTTGGCCAATATCCACTAATCAGCTACTCCGTGACTACACACCATGAATGTTCTTTTGTGACTGGGTTATCTCACTCAAGATGTTATTTTCAAGTTCCATTCACTTGCCTGTGAATTTCATGAAGTCATTGCTTTTAATAGCTGAGTAGTACTCCATTGTGTAAATGAACCACATTTTCTGTATCCATCTGGGTTGTTTCTAGCTTCTGGCTATTATAAATAAGGTTGCTATAAACATAGTGGAGCATGTGTCCTTGTAATATGTTGGAGCATCTTTTGGTTATATGCCCAGGAGTGGTACAGCTGGGTCTATTTCTGCCAGACTGATTTCCAGAGTGGTTGTACCAGTTTGCAATACCAACAGCAATGGAGGAGTGTTCCTCTTTCTCTACATCCTTGTCAGCATCTGCTGTCACCTGAGCTTTTGATCTTAGCCATTCTGACTGGTGTGAGGTAGAATCTCAGGGTTGTTTTGATTTGAATTTCCCTGATGGCTAAAGATGTTGAACATTTCTTTAAGTGCTTCTCAGCCATTCAAGATTCCTCAGTTGAGAATTCTCTGTTTAGCTCTGTACACCATTTTCTCTGGAGTCTAACTTTTGAGTTCCTTGTATATTTTGGATGTTAGTCCTCTATTGGATGTAGTATTGATAAAAATCTTTTCCAAATCTGTGGATTGCTATTTTGTCCTGATGGCAGTGTCCTTTACCTTTCAGAAGCTTTTCAATTTTATGAGGTCCCATTTGTCAACTCTTGGTCTTGGAGCACAAGCTATTGGTGTTCCTGTGACATTGTGTTTAAGGCTCTTTCCCACTTTCTCTCCTATTAGATTCATCATATCTGGTTTTATGTGGCAGTCCTTGATCTACTTGGACTTGAGCAATGTACAAGGAGATAAGAATGGGTCAATTTGCATTCTTCTACATGCTGACTGCCAGTTGACCCAGTACTATTTGTTGAAAATGTTGTCTTTTTTCCATTGGATGGTTTTGGCTCTGCCAAAAATTAAGTGACCGAAGGTGTGTGAGTTCATTTTTGGGTCTCAATTCTATTCCATTGACCTATCTGTCTGTCTCTGTACCAATACTGTGCAGTTTTTATCACTATTTCTCTATAATATAGCTTGAGGTTGGGGATTATGATTTCCCCAGAAGTTCTTTTATTGTTGAAGATAGTTTGTTGATATCCTGTGTTCTTTGTTATTCCAGATAAATTTGAGAATTACTCTTTTTATCCCTGTGAAGAATTGAGTTTGAATTTTGATGGGGATTGCCTTGAATCTGTTGAATGCTTTTGATAAGATGTCTATTTTTACTATATTAATCCTGCTGATCCATGAGCATGGGAGATCTTTCCATCTTCTGAGGTCTTCTTCAACTTCTTTCTTCAGAGACTTGAGGTCCCTTTCATACAGATCTTTCACTTGCTTGGTTAGCACCACACTAAGATATTTCATATTATTTGTGTTTATTTAAAGGGTGTCATTTCCTGAATTTCTTTCTCAAACCATTTATCCTTTGAGTAGAGGAAAAATACTGATTTGTTTGGGTTTATTTTGTATCCAGCCACTTTGCCGAACTTGTTTATCAGCTGTAAGAGTTCTCTTGTGGATTTTTCTGGGTCACTTATGTATACTGTCATATCATCCACAAAT
Source organism: Rattus norvegicus (assembly GCF_021556685.1). Taxonomy (NCBI): domain Eukaryota; kingdom Metazoa; phylum Chordata; class Mammalia; order Rodentia; family Muridae; genus Rattus; species Rattus norvegicus. Next base: position 56,503,509 of record NC_141552.1, on the reverse strand, counting down.
AGCAATATCTTGACTCTCTGCTTTCCAATTTGTATCCCTTTGATCTTTTGTTGCCTAATTGCTCTGGCTAGAACTTCAAGTACTATATTGAATAGATAAGGGGAGAATGGGCAGCCTTGTCTAGTGCCTGATTTTAGTGACATTGCTTCAAGTTTCTCTCCACTTAGTTTGATATTTGGTATTGGCTTGCTGTATACTGCTTTTATTATATTTAGGTATGGACCTCTAATTCCTATTCTTTAATACTTTTAGCATGAAGGGGTATTATATTTTGTCAAAGTCTTTTTCAGCATCGAATGAGATGATCAATCATGCGATTTTTTCTTTGAGTTTGTTTATATAGTGGATTATGTTGATGAATTCCCACATATTAAACCAACCCTGCATCCCTGGGATAAAGCCTACTTGATCACGGTGAATGATCATTTCGATATGTTCTTGGATTTGGTTTGCACGAGTTTTATTCGGTATTATTACATGAATATTCATGAGGGAAATTGGTCTGAAGTTCTCTTTCTTTGCTTGGTTTAGGTATAGGTGTGACTGTGGCTTCAGGGAATGCATTAGGTAGTATTACTTCCGTTTCTATTTTATGAACCTTCACTCTCTTCTGCACCTATTATTATTAGGTTTGGTCTTTTCTTTTTTTCCTGGATTTCCTGATTGGTTCGAGCTAGGGGCTTTTTGCTTTTTGTATTTTCTCTGACTGTTGTGCCAGTGTTTTCTAGGATATGCCTGAGATTCTCTCTTCTATCTCTTGTAGTCTGTTGGTGATGCCTTCATTTCCGAGCTCTTTCCTTGGTTCTCCGCCTCCATGGTTGTCTCCCTTTGTGTTTTCTTTCATGTTTCTATTTCTGTTTTTTTAGACCCTGGATGGTTTTGTTCAGCTTCTTTACCTATTTGATTGCGTTCTTCTGTACTTCTTTAAGAGACTTGTTTCCTCTTTAAGGGCTTCTGTTCGTTTGCCTGTGTTCACCTGTATTTCTTTAAATGAGTTACTTACACCCATCTTAAATTCTTCTAACATACGCCTGAGATGGGACTTTAGATCTGAAACTTTCTTTCAGGGGTGTTAGGCTATCCAGGGGCTCGGTATGGTGGGAGAACCGGGTTCTGATGTTGTCAAGTACCACTGTTTTCTGCTGTTTATGTTCTTGTGCTTGCCTCTCGTCATCAGGTTATCTCTAGTGCTAACCGCCCTTGCTGTCTGTGACTGGAGCCTGTCCCTCCTGAGATCCTGGGTGTGTCAGAGTTCCTGGGAGTCAAGCTGCCTCTGGGATCCTGAAATCCTGATGTGTCTGAGCTCCTGAGATCCTGTTGTGTCAGAGCTCCTGGGAGTCAAGGTTCCTCTGGGCGTTGCTGGAGTGGGTGGAGCCCTGGGTCTGCTCTAGGGACAGGTGCAAGCCTGAAGGAACCCATGCGTCTGGCTGGGCAGGGGTTCATGCTTCTCTGGTTTCTGTGGGGTTTTTAGTTGCACTGGGTGTTGGGCCAGATGTTGTGGCCTCAACTGTGTTTTTGGGTGTGTCTGAGCTCCAGTGATCCTGGGTATGCCAGATCTGGGAGTTGAGCTTCCTCTGTGATCCTGGGCATCTTGGAGTACCTGAGGGTCGAGCTTCCTCTGGGTGTTGTAGAAATGAGTACGGAGTCAGTGCCCCTGGTCTGCTCCAGGCACAGATTCAAACTGGGAGGAACCTTAGTCAATAATTTCTTAAAACTGGAAACAGACTTGGGGTATAGTGATTGGCTCACATGCTCCACCATAACCTGTCTATCCTGAGCTGCCCAGTTTTGGACTTTAGAATTCTGTTGCATGAATTGTAGGCTTTCTTTTTCCTTTCCTTTCCCTTTTAAAAAAATCTTCTCTTATATATTACATCCTCATCACAATTTCCCCTCTCCAAACTCCCCTAGTGTCCAGATCCACAGTCCCTGCCTCTCCTGAGGAAAAACAAACCAAAACTAAACAGAACAGGTCTCCCAGGGACATCGACCAAGCACAGCATAACAAATTGCAGTAAGACCAGGCACATACCATTACGTCAAGACTGAATGAAACAACCCAGAATTGTAGGTTTTGGGTGTTGAGTCTTACCCTTGCCTTGCTGGATGAAAGGTGACAGACAGTCTATACAGGGTGAATGATCATTTTGATATGTTCTTGGATTCAGTTTGCAAGAGTTTTATTGAGTATTATTGTATCAATATTCATGAGGGAAATTGGTCTGAAGTTCTCTTTCTTTGTTGGGTCTTTGTGTGGCTTAGGTATTAGTGTAACTGTGTCTTGTTACACCTATAGAAGGTTTTAAAGTTCTTGTTATTCAATTATGCTTTAAAACACAATTTGCATGGTAGGTCATGGAACCCAGTGAAGGCAGAGTGAAGCCTTAGGGCTTCTGGCTTTAAAGCATCTTGTACCTTTGGTTCTCTTGTCATAAGGACCAGGGCCTGGCTAACATGAGACCCATCTAGCTTCGCAATAACTAGAAATGCTTTTAAGTTCATAAAATTTTTAGTGAATCCATTTTAATGTTTGAAGTTTTAATGTGTCACATTTATTTAAGACAGTATTTATAATAGGTATTAGACACTGCCCTGGCTGAGTAACTCAAATATGTATAGAATGTTATTTAATTTCCTGCTGGCAGCAAAGTGTGGCAAGGACATGGGATCTCCTAGGACACAGGAACATGGCTGAAGGTGGATTATTTGTGCTAAGGAAAGGCAAAGGCTGGGGATATGGGAAATTTCTTGGAAGGCTGTGAACAGTACAAGCTTTGGGGATATACAGAAATGGAACTCGTGGGTCCTGCTCTTCTGTGGCAAGCAGGATGAATGGCTTATGCAGTGGAGTAAACCACAAGCCTGCCAGGAGCAGGTACCTATGGGACAAAGCAGTTTTGTTCTATTGATAAATGACCTTAGCTCCATCAGTGAGGATGCAATGTCCTCGTGGTATGAAAGCCATGGAAGCAATTGTTCTAAATATGCAACAATGAGAAAAAATCTCATACAAACACAGTAATTAATTCTCCTCTAGTAACTCCATGCACAGGTCTATGGGGACAAACAAGCAGACCCATTCCATCTGGCTCTGTAAAGGCATCCCAGAGTAACCAGAGGCTGTCCTGGCTGGCCACAGGCTGTCTCCCCACCTGTGTTCTATTTACACGGATATCTAAGTTTCTTTTCAAGGCAATATCTGGATCCCATGTGATCAAGCAGAGAACACAGAGTGAACCTGAGCATTTAGTTAGAGTTTTAAATCGAACTGTACTTGGAGCTAAAGTTAACCAGAAGGAAAAAGGCAATTCATTTAAAAAAAAATAAAGCCTGAAAATCAGTAACATCACCCTGCAGCTTCCTCATATGGGGTAGTCCTAGAAGAAAAACCTACTTTAATTACATTATGAAGTGGTTAAGGGAAACATTGGGTTTGGCACCTGGAAGCAGTTGAGTTGATGTGCTTGTAGGAATGGCACTCATAGCAATGCCATGTTTTTATGTGTTTAATTAACAACCAGATATTGTTCACAGACGTGACTCATAATTGTTGATCTCCCTGTAAGAGTAGAGGGGATATTTCTGCACTCAGTGACAGCAGGACACATTGCTGAGGAAGAACACAACTTACCTTTACCAAGGTAGTTTGTAATGTAATAGGATCTGGAGAAATATAATCAAATGATAAACGAGTGTCATAAAGTGACAAGTCTGAGAAGTGCATTGATCAATAGATACCCAGGTTGTACAGGTATGACATTTAAAGCAACCTAAGGTCACTGTAGCTCAGTGACAAGGTAAGGGAGAGATGAGCTTGATGTCACAGGTCTGAAAATCCCAGGTACATAGGAAGCTGAGGGGAGGGATTCAGAAGTTCAAGATCTTTGTAGGCTTAGAGCAAGTTCAAGGCCAGCCCTGGCAACGTAGCAAGACCCTTTCTCCAAACAAAAAATAAAAATAGGGTTCGGGATGTTGTTCTGTGATAGAGTACTTGCCTGACATGTACAACACTCTAGGTTAAATTCCCAGGACAGAATAAAACAAAGGAAAAGAAAAAGCAAGAAAAGCAAGATTTAAAAAAAGAAAGAAAGAAAGAAAAGAAAAAGCAAAAAAAGAAAGATAAAAAAACAAAAAGATATGGGTCCCTCCGTGACCCCGTGGCTCCAGCACCATATGTAGCAGAAGATGGCCTTATTTCACAGCAGTGGGAGGGTAGGCCCTTGGTCCAGTGATGGTTCAATGCTTCGGTGCTGGGAAACGCTAAGGCAGTGAGGCAGGAGTAGGTGGTTGTGTGTGGGAATGTCCTCATAGAAGCAGGGGGAGGTATGGGATAGGGAGCTTGCAGAGGGGAAACCCAGAATGGGATAACATTTGAAATGTAAATAAATAAGATAACCAATAAAAATAAATGAATAAAAGATAGGGACAGAGTAGAAGCATATAGGATTATCTGGAGAATCTGTCTGGAGAGGCCATGCTCGTCATCATGGTCTTTGTCTGAAGAAAAGCAGGGACATGGTCTGGTAGAATGCTGCAAAGGTGACCCAGAAGGGGATGGAACATGGGACAGGAAAGGGAAGTGTAAGTGAGGAAGCCATTCCAGGAGATTGTTAAGGTTAGCAATAGTTTAAATCAGGAAATTTTTATTCAGCATTAAGCCAACCCAGCGGACCCAGGAAGTACTTTGGAGGAAAAATGGCAAGGTGTGTGTGTGTGTGTGTGTGTGTGTGTGTGTGTGTGTGCGCGCGCGCGCGCGCGTATGTGTGTGTTGGATTTTGAGAATGCATAGTTGGATGTGTCAGAAACTACTACCACGGTTTGGACAATGTGACTGGAGACATGGTAGTCACATTTCCTGACCAGAGAATTCTTTCCTTGGAGGAAGGAGTCTGGTTCAAAGATGTCTTTAGGTTGAACTCTTTTGAAACGTTGGAGTGTACAGTATGATACATTGGTTCAGTTCCCAGAAAGAGATTTCATCATTGTGATAAATACCTGAGTAGAACAGTTTAAGGACTAGGGGTTTGTTTCGGCCTGTAGGTTTGGTGAGCCTAGTCTGTATTTAGCTGGTTGCATTGTTTTCAGACCTTTGGCAAGGAGAAACATGGTAGACATCCATGATGATAAAGCTGCACATGCCAAGTGCCCAAGACATGTCCTTCAAAGGTTTGCCATGGTGGACCACTTTCTTCAACTCCATCTTAAACAGCTGTGTTAGTTGGATGTCTCCATAAAAATAAAGTACATATGGTGGCATACCCATAACATATGTGATGTAATATATGTATCTCAAATAGTTTACATATCTTATTCAACATGTGTCTATACTACTAGAATTATAAAATATTTTAATATGTATTTCATTTCACTATTATATTTAATCATATATTTTACATAATCTCTCTCTCCCTCTCTCTCCCCTCTCTCTATATATATACATATATACGTATATATATATACATAAATATATATGTATATCACACACATATATATATAGTGATAAAATATTGTGACCAATGCCACTTTTAGAAGGAAGCACTTAATTGGGGGCTTCCTCACAGTCTCAGAGTGTTAGTCCATGATCACCATAGTGAGGAACATGTATCAGGCAGGTAGGCATAGTGCCAGAGAAGTAACTGAGAGCTCATATCTTGACCCACAGGTAAAAGGCAGGAATCAAAACTGAGCCTCGTATGGGATTTCAAAACCTCAAACCCCATTTCCAGTCCTTCTTCAAAACGACCACAGCATCAAATTCTTCCCAAACATTTCCATTAACTCGGGACCAGTCATGCAAACATAGGAGCCTATGAGGCCACTGTCATTCAAAGCCCAATAGCAATGCATAGTTCACTAGGGAGATGACACTTACAGAGAATTTGTCATTGCCCAGAAGATCAGCTTGCTATGAGAGACATGTTATGTGCCCTTTCTTTCTGAGAGGTAAACACCCCAAATATCTACTAATTTGCAGCAGTAACTTAAAGGAGAGAAAAACCTAGAAGCAAAAGCAAGCTACCTGTGTGATAGATTAGTAATACCAGACCAAAGTAGAGAATCCACTGAAGTCTAGTTCAGCGTTCAGTGAGGTTACTGAAGCTACTTACAGGAGTGCAGAGGAAGGGTTACAGTACTGGTCATGCTACTCATGAAAGTGGTATTCCCACATTTTCCTCCCCAAACCTGCAATCAGCATGACAGGTCAGTCTCTTCTCCACAGTTCTTACTATTTATTTAACTTTGGGGAGGGTCTTTATGAATCTTGTAAGTTTGGGGAGCTTCCTGAGATTTGTGAGTTGTTAACTTTCTTAGCCTCTTGAGTTTCATTTAAAGATTCTCTCTCCAAGATGGAATGCTTCAATTCTAAGGGAATCGCCTGCACAGCAAGCACAAAACAACTGAATAAATATATAAGCTAATGGCATTATAATATCTGAACAAATTTTAGATCCATCCTTTCAGCACAGTATGAAAATCAAATTTCATGTTTGAAATTCTGAAAAATCAGGAAATCATAGGCCATTCTGACTTCAGATTCGAAGATTCAGAATTGTTTCTTTAGCATTCTCTATAGAGAACATATTTAACATACTTGTGAGAATAACAGTTTTATAGCCATATAGGCAGTTTGTATTTGCTTCTGGGATTTTTCTCTCCTTAAGTTACCGCTGCAAATTAGTAGGTATGTGGCATTTTTTTTTAAAAAGACTTTCTGAGTTCTGAATTCAGAAACCCTGCCTTGGGCACAGAGAACAATCGTCAGTGCGTGTCCCACTGTTACCTGCTGTGTGAACTTTACGGTACAAAGGCACCACAGTGTACTAAACTGGCAGGCGGGGATTGTCCCATGCTCCTGATATTTCCGGACTGCCCGTTTGATGACCATTATCACGCATGACCCACAGAGCTAGCCAGGCTCCCATGTGGTTGGTTCTGAACACTTCTGAGATAACACCTCCAGGCAGGAGTCAGGTCAAAGATAGCTCCTGCAGTTGAGGTCTTTTTGCCAACCGAGTTAAATGTTTGACAGAGAACGTTGAAAGCCTGCAGCCCAGAGGACCGCAACATGAAGGCCTGTTTATGTTTTGATGATTTACTTAGCTGGTTTTTCCTCTCCGGTTAATGCTGAAGTTTTTAGTGATCTTGTGTCAGATAGTTTATTGGGAACATTTTCACCTTTATTGTATAACTAATCGCTTTCTTTATATTCAGGGGACAATTTCCCTTTCATCATCATCACCAAGATACTAAACCAGCTTTGATTTAGCATCTTTATTAGGATAGAGTGACAACAGCTATTTCCCCTGCACACTCATGATTAGCCTACATTATGTAGACAGACACTGCAGTGCACGTCAGGGTCCCGCTACGTGCATTTCCCTCATTTCTTGTTTACCAGGCGGGACGTGGCCATCAATCAAAAACTGACTAAACGTATTCATGCCATTGCTGGCAAATAATTCCCCCTCCACGCTTTATAATAGTCTCGCTCCATTTCTTGCAAGCACAAATGGATGATGAGTTTGGCCGCATTACCAAGTTTTTTTTTTTTTTTTTTTTTTTTCTCGGAGCATTGAAATAAACATTTTTTTTTTTGAAATGTGACTGCAAGAAAGAAAACTCGAAGGAAAAGTCTTATCTGAAAGGAACCAACTGCAAAATCATGGCAAGTCACATTTGTAAGGAAAGAAAAAAACAGAGAGGAAAATGGCTGCATCTTTGAAACAAGTTCTGAAGGGATGCTAAGATGTTCCAGGACCTCTTTTCAAAGTTGTTCTCACTCTTGTTTTTAGGAAATTCATGTAACTTGGATAGCTTTCTAGTTACCCAAGGCACTCCGAAGATCAAATATTTTTTTTTCCTGTCTTTGTTTAAAATATGGAGGGTGCAAAACAGAAACAAAAACAAACAAACAAAAAAAAAAACAGACAAATAAGTGCACAGGAGCTCTGGGGACAAAGTGCTTAGTTTTCAATGTCTGTACAGTTTTTCTTTAGTAAGAAAAGAGATGATTCAGCAATTCTAGGTATCTCATTGCATGATGGTAGAGGACTGTGTTTCAGGAAAGACCTCAATCCATCAGCCATCCTTGGTCTTCACCATTGGCAGCCACTGGATCAGAAGGTTCTTGTGCACATACCTCAGCCTTCTGAGGCACCTGAGAATCAGTGCTTAGAGATCTACAGAAGGCTTTTATGGGGAAAACACATTCTTAAAGATGTTGGAACTTATGCTGAGACAGAGGAGCGGAGGCCCACCTCTCCCTAGAGTCCTGGTCAGGCGTTAAAATATTGCGGACTTTACTTTGCATATAAATGATGAATTCCGTAAGCTCTTATTGTAAGCATTCATTCTGGTGTTCATTTTCCTGTAAATGTGCAAAAGCACTGGGGGCTGGGCAAAGGGATTCTCTAATTAGCAGTGATTAGATTCTTCCTAGCTGCCTTGGTGGCCTTGAGAAAAAACAACCATCAATGCAGCTAGTAGGTCTACCCTTGTGTCAGTGCTGGGTGTACTAAGTGTTTCACAAGTATCTTGAGATAACAGCATGAAGACCATCATAGGTGGTCACCCTAGTTCTACAAAGAACAACGCTAACCAGACTTTTTTTATCTAATAACGAGCCACAGTAAACTGAATGTAACCTTGCAGCCATGTCTGCCTTGGTGAGAAAGGTGTCACTTTCCATGGTACTCCAGCCGGAGTGTCGCGATTGGTACTGAAAGGGAAGGCTGTGATTGGTCCAACAAGTGGTGGGAATTCACATATTTCTCTTGTTTTAAAATCAGGTTTACGGAGTGAATCTCTCAGTCAGTATTTTGTGCTGACTCCCCCCCAGTGTTGAAAGCATCAGGGCAGCAAAAAGGCTTTTGTTCACTGGTTTTGTCTCACTGACTTTTGGTAGGATGGGCTGAGCTGACGGCAGGGTCCACAGAGAAGAGAGGCGGTGAGAGACAATGGAGCAGCCAGCAAGCTAAGACATGAGGCAGGAAAGCAGCCTGCTGCCTGGCAGCTGAAGTGATGTCAGACTCTGAGGGTGTCCCACTGAGCAGTCGTGGCCCCGATGGGTCATCCTAGTCAGAGCATCTGGTGCCACACGCCCAAGCAGCCCAGCGAGTGACCCAGCCCCTAAAGGGTCCGCCGTGCAATGTGGCTCCCCTTGGTTCCTCGGCCTAGTTCTGGCAGAGGTAGACACCTTGCACAGTGTCAGTGGCAGCAGTTGTGGTCCTGGTCAGGCAGACAGCTGTCTGACAGCTGTGGAAGCAGCTGGTCAGTCTGAGAGTGGCCAGGGCAGGACGAGAAAGTCAAAGAGAGATGGCAAAGAGGTAAGACAACAGAAACATAAAAGGCTACCTAGAGCCAGAAAATAATAGTATAACAATATACTATAGTATTATATATTATTATATAATGATCATATAATTATAATAATAGAAATAACAACAATATATTCTAATTACATATATTTTATATATTATAATTTTACTTATTTTATATTTACTTCATTTTATATATTTACTTCATTTTACTTATTATGTAAATTAATATATTTATATAAATAATATATTTTATTTTGTTGTATGAATTATATAAATATTATATATTTGTGTTATTATATAATATATAGTTATGTAGTATAAATTATCATTATATAAAATTATATAATTACATTATAATTATATAATGATATACTGTTATCATTATTATTAATTATTATGCAATAAATCTTATAGATGAAAGAGCAAGGGATATAGCAATGACCTTGGAGTAGTCAACATTTTTTAATAATAGGACACAAGAAGGTATTAACGCTAAAGGAAGAAAGTGTTTTGAGTTGAACTACATTATAAACTTAATAGTGCCACGATGACTAAGTGAGTTTAGGCAACTTTTGCCAAGAGTCATGAATGGAGTTTATCCCTTGGGCCTCACATGGAGCAAAGACAGAAAAGACTTCTCTAGGTTATTCCTGAACACCATCTATGCTCATGGCACACCCTCCTCATGTGCATGTGTGCACACAGAAGAAATAAAAATGCAAACTGTGAAAAACAGCTTAAAGTCTGTCGATGACTTCTAAGTTATGCTCAGGGGAAATAAACTGGTGCTTTCTTCAGTGATAATGAACTAAAAGAAAAGAATTTCAAATATTTTTTACAGCAGAGAAATGATAAATGTCTGAGGATACAGACAGACATGCTTATATTGATTTGAACACTATACGATATGTTTATCAAATATGATATCACACGCACATAGCCCTTTAAAGGTAAAAGAAAGGGCTGGGAATATGGTTCAGTAGATAAGAACACTTGCTGCTCTTATACAAGGCTCGAGTTTATTTTCCAGTCATCCCTAACTCCAGATTCTGATATCTTCTTGCCTCTGCAGGTACATGGCATACAGACACACAGACATAGGCAGACATACTCATAAATGCCTGAAGTATAAAGGAACCAGTCATTTTTGTATTGTCATCTTCATTAGACAGAATGAGTTGTGTATATATATATATATATACACACACATATATGTATATATATGTATATATAATAAATTATTGTCCTTTGATGATAAATATAAGCATAGGAAGGCAGTCTCCATGTGCATCAATTTCAAATTGTATGAGTAAGAGGCTGGACTGTACCTTAGGTATGTATTCAAATGAACTAATAAGGACAAAAATGAGAACATTAAAATTACAATTTATAAGCTCAGATAAGCAAATGTGTACAGGATTTCTTCATGCAGACAGAAGCATTTCATGATAACCTCTGACTCAGCCTCGTTCTTCACAGACCGAGTCTGTGTCTGCTGTTAAAGCGGGGAAGCGAAGTCAGTTGCCCTTCCTCCTGTTTTTGCTAACCCTGCCATGCCCATCATATACCCTTCATCCCACTGGACTCTCGTCTGTGGCTAAGTAATAGGCAGGTCACCTTTAAGCTAAGACCAGGATGATAAACCATGATAAACACCCTGAATTCAAGACACTGAAAGGGTTTCAAAAGCCACCTCTTCATAGGTTACCAGACCCAAGCAAATTGGTAATATTTTATTCATTTCCATTATCGTTATCTCTCATTCACATCGCACAAGGTGCGGGGTGTTTTGATGACACTATTGCACAGATAGGAAGTGTCTCAGTCATGTTTCCACATTGTCAAAGGTTCTCATTCAACTTTTGCTCTATTCAGTAGAACCATTTTCTCAGATGTTCCCTTCTCAGCAATTTGTAGGAAACTCGATCCCAAACTCTTGTTTTATAATTCTTCATACCCAGAATACGTTTGTATTCATGGTAAAATAATAGTAATTATAATAAGAAGGGACAATCTTGATCTGCAATCAGAAAGATTGTTAATTTCCTTCCCCAGTGACCAATGGGTTTGAACCGGCAATTCAAAACTCAGAGCTTGAGGGGGGTTGGGGGGTGTAAATGTGCGAAATGGCTTTGGGTCTTTAAAAAGGAAACTATTTTAAAAAGAATAAGCTCTGATTGATTGCACATTGATAGAAACATGCACATGGGGCTAGTTCTGCAGTCCAGAGATGGAAAAAAATTCCTGTTGGAATAGTTGAAAAATAGATGCATTTCAAGGGAGCCTAAGGCAGTGGAAGCAAGAGAATTAAGGCTTGGGGAAATAGCAAGAACTGCAATATTTGAATGTTCTCCTAAGTGTGTGTGTGTGTCAGCAATGCCATTTTGAGGAGTTTATTAAAGCAAAGGTAAGCTGTCTGCTGGGAGTTCAATCAGGAGATGTCAAGGGCATGGTTATGGGCCTCGAGGCACATGCATCGGGAAATGATGCAGTCATACTGCTTTCCTCCCCAACAGAGTTAGATGTTAGTACCCGGGAAGAACACAGACCTGAATCGAGAGACTGGGGTGCTAGGTCAATCCTATCGGAAAGCGTGCTGGAGCTTTATCTCTCCGAACCTAATTCCTCTCAGTTGAAGGGGGAAAGAAAAAGAAAAGAGAAAGGAGACATTGCCAAAATGTTCTCTAAGAGAGGGTCCAATTCTGCCGTCTTCAGAAAACTGAGGACCATTTATCAGTGAAGAAAGCTTTGTGGGTCAAGGTGTCTAGTAAAACCCATGGAAAGATGTTAAGTTAAAAACCCAAAGGTTATTAAGTGGTGTTTATTATTATTATTTTTATACTTATTTTGTGTGTGTGTACAGAGTGGGGTGCCACAGAGAGTGAGGAGACAACTTTCAGGAGTCAGTTGTCTCTTTCTTGGGGGCTGAACTCATATCACTGGGTTGGGCGAAACCTTTACCCATTGAGCTATCTTGCCTCTCTCCACCCCATTAAGTGTTCTTAACATACACTTGCAGGGCCACCCACAAGTACAGTGTTCATTCTTCCATGGGCGTTCACTGGATGCTGGGCTTGGACCAAGCCTGTTTTTTGATATCTGTACAAGTGGAAGGAAGGAGAGTGGTCTGTTTGCATTCACCGAGCCTTGGTAAGGATAGGTATTCTAACAATCTGTGAGGAGCTACATAGTGGGGTTGCTATGGAAAGGTAATGTCAGGGAGCTGCCAGAGTTGGGAATGAGCATCAAACAGGGAATACCAGTTACCTAGTAACTAGGAGCATCTGTGAAAGACCCTCAGATAGAGGAGACTCTCGCTCCAATCCTGAGGACACCCACCACCCCACGAACACATGGGACTCAGTCTTGATGTAAAAACAAGAGGTTTACTCAGGATACCAGTGCACTGGGGCTCCAGACAGTCCTCACAGACGAGGGCTGTGAAGAGCCCAGAAGAGCAGGAACACACAGTCTATATAGGCCCCACAAGGTCACACAGCTTCATTAGCTCAGCTATCGGTGGCAAGGAGATCTGACTAGGCAGATGTTTCTCATCCTGGAGTTCCCGGGACAAGGCCGCAACCACATCAGCGCGGCTATTCCAGTACCAAGGACGTCTGACTTGACAAATGTTTTTTCGTCCTGGGGTTCTCAGGACAAGGCCACAGTTACATCATCTGTTCTTGTGCCTGGGTAGCTTCCTGGAGAGTGCGTGGGAATGTGCTTGCTGTACTTCTAGGGGCTAAGCAGAGGCCAACTTAAATTTTTTCATTTTTAAGAAATGGCTGCACTGGTGTCAAGCAGGGGGGGGGGGGATCTTTCATCTGCAGTGGTGATAGCCAAAGCACAGACAAAAGAGGTAGTGGGTGAAGGAGGCGAGCCACACCAAGGTCAGGTACGCAAAGGGTTTCAGTTAAATTTGATGCAGAGGCTTGGTGAGAGAGAAGGAGAGAAGGCCAATAGGAGAAATTGACCTAAGGCCCTTTTGTACCTTTCTTCCCCTGAGAATGAACAGGAACCAGAAGAGGGCAAGAACTGCAGGGTTGTTGCCTCTGGCTGCCCGCCTCCTGGATACTCAGCGCTTGTCCCTGCAACCTATTTGGGATCACCATGTGGCCTTTGGGCATCAGCAGCAACATGTTACAGTGCTTTATGTTAAAGGAACACGTGGATCATTCAAATGATTCAGAAGCTTACTGTTTATGCTAGTAACTAAATGTAACTATGTATCTCTCAGAATACTCCGAGCTTCATGGATGCCCAGCTATTAATAAGAATATAGCAAACCAATATTCTATTGGATCAGTTTCACACAAATGTCAAATGTAAGAGTTAATGGCAGGATAATTTTGCTTTTTAAAAGCAGAGCTATCAGGACTGTTTCTTTTGTACATTTTAGAGTTATTAAATAGATATAGACATACTTGTTTATCCCCGAAGGGAACTGCTTAGAAGTGTGGAATAAATGGTATTACCTACAAGTGCGTTTGTTGGTGTTTTTAGTCTCAAGTCTTTGGGAATTACACACAGCGCACTGTGAGAATCAGCAGAAATGGAAATTAAGTCGCTGACTTTATTTCTGACTCACTCACGACCTGCAGGCATGCGCTAAATTAATGTTATATTCAGTTTGTCCAGTTGCAAGTTAAAGAGGAAAGATTGCCTGTTATTTGATCCTCGCGACTCTGTTGAGATTAGGGATAGCGCGTCTGCTCCTTAAATACTAGCCATTCTTATTGTGTGCATGCCAGGCTGTTGGAAGACGATATAGATAAGGCAGGTAGATGCTGAAAGGAGCTCAAGTTCCCTGTGTAGCCGTGTGATCGGTGGTATGACTGCTCCAGTGGAGATGACTGGGTATAATTATGCACGGGGGTTTGCTATATGCAAAATAAGCCCCACAGGCATTGGTAAATGCTTAAACACCTACATGTGGCTAGGCTATGTTTCAAGTATGTTTGAAAATACTCTGTGAAGGCTTTGATTATATACCAGGTCCATGACAGACAGATGACAGACATATAAGGTGGGTAATATATATATATATGATTGATAGATAGATAGATAGATAGATAGATAGATAGATAGATGTCTGGTAGATAGATAGATGTCTGGTAGATAATAGATAGTAGTTACATGACAGATGATAGATAGTTGTGGATAGATAGATGATGGAAACATTTATAGATGATTGACAGCTTGCAAGCTAGTAGCTCTATTACAGACTGATGTCTAATGCAAGATGATGGGTAGACTGATAGATGATGGTTAGGTAAATAGCTAGGTGAACGGTAGGTAGAGTTAGAGTTTGAAGGACACATATAGGCAGAAAGCAATTTATTATGAGCAACCAGCTCACTGTAGAAAGGGACAAGTCTCACAATATCTTTGGAGCTGGCTGCCAGGAAGGCTGGGGTCTTCTTGTAGAAAGGCAGAGGCTCAAGGACAGAGGCAGTAGTTTACCAGGCGTGTAACCTTAAGCGACTTTCTCTTGGCACTGTCTGTCAGCTCATGGCTTTGTCCATTGCAGGGTTAGTGGTTGGTGTCTCAGAATATGACATATGAACTTGTACAACTTGGGCAGAATATGAAGAAAAATGTTAAATGTAATTTTAACTGTAGTAAAAAAACATGGACACTTGTACAGAGTCCGATGTATTCAACTGTTGGTCAGTTCTGAGTTTTCTTTCCTTGCAGATGGGGCAGCAGCTTATGGCTCCAGGGTTCTTCTTTATATTTTGTATTTTTTTGATTGCTAATGACACCACTATGGTTGTTGTCATTCATGTTGTCTCCAATGGTTGTTGGTCAATCTTACTTCTTGGTAAAGAGCCATCTTGATTTCCTAACACTTTAGGATTTTTGTCTTTGTATTCAATGGTAAAAGTCTCCAATGTGGTCTCTGTGTAAGCCTTCCATCAGACTGAATTTTGTAGAAAAGAAAGAAGAGAGAAGGAGGGAGGGAGGGAGGGAAAGAGAGAGGGAGGGAGGGAGGGAGGAAAGAGGGAGGGAGGGAGGGAGGGAGGGAGAGAGAGAACATAATATTGATTTGGCTTGGCTCTTGGTTTTGAGACCGAGTCTAAATAGCATAACCCTGGTTTTGGTGAGGGCCCCAGGCAAATTGAACAGTAAACAAGTTAGTAAACAATAGAGAAAAAGAATTCACATCTCTAAACAGGATTTGAACTGAGGTCAGGATTCAAACTTTCCTAAATTACAGGTGTGTGTGTGTGTGTGTGTGTGTGTGTGTGTGTGTGTGTGTGTGTGTGTGTGAAGACCTGCCATTCATCCTCTAAGCTTAGAGCCTCCAATCACCTCAGGATTTTTCCACCAGGCCCTGCCTCTTAAAGGTCCACATTACCTCCCAACCTGGCCATACTGGGAGTCAGTAGTCCATATTTTGCCATAGTTCCAAAGCACATGCAAACCGCAGCAATAGGCTTGTCTCAATGTCTCATCTCCGGCATCCTCTAGAACAGTGGTCCTTCAGCTTCATCGACCGCCCAGTTGACATGGCGTCTCCTTGCTTGAGTGAGTGCATTCCAAATTTGTGAGCATTCTCAGTGACCTGAAGATAAGACCTTGTCAAATTCTGTTTTCCCCTTTTAATTTATTACACTTATTTCCTTGATCACACATGTACCTAAGTGTGGTAGGCAAGTCAGAGGGCACTTGAGGAAGACAGTTCTCTTCTTCCACCACGTGGGTTCTAGAAACTAAACGGAGACCCTCAGGTATGGCAACAGATACCTTTATCCACTCAGACGTCTTTTTAGCCCCCTTTCTTTTTTTTTTTTTATTAACTTGAGTATTTCTTATATACATTTCGAGTGTTATTCCGTTTCCCGGTTTCCGGGCAAACATCCCCCTAATCCCTCCCCCTCCCCTTCTTTATGGGTGTTCCCCTCCCCATCCTCCCCCCTTGCTGCTCTCCCCCCAACAATCTAGTTCACTGGGGGTTCAGTCTTAGCAGGACCCAGGGCTTCTCCTTCCACTGGTGCTCTTACTAGGATATTCATTGCTACCTATGAGGTCAGAGTCCAGGGTCAGTCCATGTATAGTCTTTGGGTAGTGGCTTAGTCCCTGGAAGCTCTGGTTGCTTGACATTGTTGTACATATGGGGTCTTGAGCCCCTTCAAGCTCTTCCAGTTCTTTCTCTGATTCCTTCAATGGGGGTCCTATTCTCAGTTCAGTGGTTTGCTGCTGGCATTCGCCTCTGTATTTTCTGTATTCTGGCTGTGTCTCTCAGGAGAGATCTACATCCTTAGCCCCCTTTCTTTAGGGAGCTTCAGTGAAGTATTTGGTCATGGGAAGGAAAACAAAGTTGTTCGTTTGTGAAGAAAATAAGGCCCATTTATAATTTTTCAGTAGATGATTAAAAAAAAACCTACATTCTTTCACAGACAGGTCTTTAGATCAGATTATCTGTCATCTGACCCTGATGGTCACTGACTGGTCAAATACCAGAATGTGGGCTGAGTCCTTCTGTCAGACAGAACAAGCCAGAGAGTGGCCTCTTGTCTTTCCCCTTTTCTTTTTTAACAAAGTCATCCCCACTTTCTTCTTCATTCTGTTAGGTCTTTTTTTCCCAATTGCTCAAATTTGGATGGCTTTTTTACTAAGTCTGATGAACCTGATAGGTGTTGAGAAATAACATGCGACAGCACACAACTCCCTCTAGACACTGTCTCGCAGCTCATGGCTCTGTCCATGGTAGGCTTAGTTGGTGTCTCAGAATATGACAGGTGAAATTGTCTAACTTGGTTAAAATATGCAGCAGGTGTTAAATGTAATTTTAGATGCAGTGCAAAAATATTGATGCTTTTTCAGAGCTAAATGTATTTAGGAAGTCAGTGCTGGCTCACTCGAGAAACTTCCATAGAACCATCTGTACCTGAGTTCAATTCCCAGCACCCAGGTAAAAAAGCCAGACATGGTGCACACGCCGGCTTGTAATCCATACTCCAGTCTGAAGGGCTGGAGACAGGTTGATCCCAGGGGTTCTCTTGGAAGCAAGCCTTGCTTAATCAGTGAGTTCCAGGACCCAGCAAGAGACGTTGTTACAAAAAGACAAAGTGGAGAGAAACTGAGAAAGATTTCTGAGGTTGGTTCCTCCTTTGGCCTCCATAAGTGCATGTTAACCAAACATCATATCACAAACACACACACACACACACACACACACACACACACCCTTAATTAAGAATGATTTAATTTGATGAAAACATATATGTTTGTATATATGTGAGAGAAAGCATATATGTTGTGCATATACATGCATTAGATTATGTGTTTGCTTTTATTAGTTTTTTCTATCATTTTATCTCATGAGTATTGTGTCAGCAGAGTCAAAGCACCTATTGTCTATCTAGCTCCTATCTATCTGCAAACCATCCCAATCTATCTGACTACCTGCCTAACTATCATCTCTCTATCTAGCATCTGTCTTCCTTCTATTCATCTACCTATAATCTATCCATCATCTATCTATAATCTGTGTGTATGTAGGTACCTCTGTGTATGCATGTGTCAATAAGAGATTAACTCTTTCACTTCTTATGCAGGGCCAGCAGGAAGCATGTTAAAGGGAATGGGATGCCTGCCATTTTGTTTTTCACTTAAATGTGACTGGCTATTTAAATAAAACAGATGAGACATGGCATGTTTCTAATACACATCTAGTTTATAGAGTGTCAACATCATTTTTAAAAGGTGAATGTAAATCTCAGAAGGTTCAATGTAACAAAAGGAGGGCTGTTTACTTCACATCCAAGGTTGCCCTTCTAGAGAAGAGCAGGACCTAAGATGCTGACCCAGAGGCAGGATGCACAGAGAAGTGGTTTGTTTACAGATGAGCATAGTGATGATGATTTGTCCACGGATGGCTCTATGCTCTAGACTTATTTCTTAGTAAGGAAAAGTTATATATGAATAAACCGAAGTTCCAAAGAGAGGGACTACATCCCAGCATCCTCAAATGGAGCCCAAGGGTCCTTGATCCTGTCTTGGCTGAGGTCAGAATGACACAAGGACAAGGAAGAGAGACACAGGCATAGGTAACATTTCTTCATTTGGAAATGAAGATGGCTCCCAGGGACTAGAAAAAAAAAAAACAAGGAATCAGATTCACCCTACTGAAGTCAGAAAAAGAAATGCAGACCGGCCTTGCCAATTGTGCTGGTTTTGTGACCTCTGGAGCCTTAAAATGCTATATTTACAGAGCTTCTGAGCCCTGGGTCTGTGGTCATTTTTCCAGGAGCAAGAGTAAGCTGATTTAAATTGAACATCTCAGCTACTGCATGCTGAGCTGCAGGATGACAGATGACATTCACCATCAGAGCCCAGAGATGAGGTCTCCGAAGACGAAGATGACACGATGAAGGTCTGTCTATATATATGCATGCATGTATTTGCATATTATACATAATTTTAGACCGTCAAAAATGAGCGTTCTGCTGAGTGTCTGCCTCAGTGGAGGGAGAGTATACAAGAAACAAATTACAGAAGGAAATAAAAATTGGGGTCATCACCCTTTCCATGAGTAGTGACTCTTGGAAAACATGATCTTTTTGAAGATTTATCATTTTTTAGTTATTATATAACCATCTATGTAGTTTTAAGTGCTTTCTGGTTTTTAAAAGTTACATGATTTACTATGTCTTTGTATGCTTGTGTGACTGTTCACACGTCATGGCAGGAATGTGGAGCTCATAGGACAGCTTGCCAGAATCTGGTCAGACTACCAGTAGACCCAAGGGATCCAACTCAAGTTATCAGGCTTGGTGCAAGTGCTCAGTAGTACCCCTAACTCAGAGTCTGTGATCCATTTGTGGGGAAACCAATTTCCCTATTCCAGTCGATGTTCCAAGCTTAAATGAAGCTGCAGACTGGCCATATCCAATTTTTCAAGAGACATCTGAAATTTGGCTTTTTATATCACATTTTCCTTCCTAATTTAAAGATGTGCAATCTGATCAAACATTGAATTTCAGATGCTTGCCAAGAAAACAAAACCCTCTTCTCATGCTGGATTTGACCCCTGGGAACGTCACAGCAAATTTCTGTACAGCTCACACACTGAATAAATTCTTAACTTAAAGGGATCAAGGGGAAGTCTGAAATTCCAAATGCAGCTTGTGATAGTACCGGCTGGGACTAGAGCCTCTGCTTCTTTGGCTCTCACAGCCAGAAGAGAAGGCGTCTGCAGACACCAGGGCCTAGACAGGCATGCTCTTTTCATCATCTGCTCAAACATTGTCTTTGAACAGTGTGCAATCATGCCAGGCATCACCATAGAGCATTTCCTTAACCATGAACCCTTTTAGAATAAGCATCCCACAAGGCTGTGTTCTCTCCACTCAAGACCAGGGTGAAATTTCCCTGGAGTATTTAAAAAAATCTAATGGTGTTACTTGTCCAGAGGTAAAAAAAATGTGGGTATTTTGCAGGCTTTGCCTAGCTCCATCAGTCTGGGTACTGAGGACAAGGTCTGCTTCGTGTTCCTCTCCAAAGTGATGGGGGGCTCATTCTTATAGAGATCTCAGTGTCACTCATTCACTATTCTTTTCTCCAATAATAGGAAGCATTTTTGATCACATGGTGTGATAGCTTGACTCTGAAATATACCATATAGTTTCATGTTGGACATTTGGTCCTCAGCCAATGGCATAATTCTGGGAGGTTCTAGAAACTTTAAGAGGGTACAGTAGGTAGGAAGTGGGTAACTGAGGGAGAGACTCTAGTTCCCAGGTCCCTCTTGGTCTGTTTCCCGACCACTATGAAAGCCTCTTCCTGCACATGCACAGAATGACATTTTCTCAAGCACCTGTGGAGTGAATGCCCTGAAAACCTGAGCAGACTAAACGTCCTCCTTTTCTGTTTCTTAGGTTTAATAGCCACAGCCACATAGTACACATGGGCAACACTTCATCCATCTCTATATGCAGACTTCAATTATCAGATGAAAACATGTTGTAGCTTCTTTTAAGGACATACCTTTTTCCAGATGGGCTCTTCCTGAAGTTGTCACTTAAAGCAATTGACAAAAAAAAAAAAAAATTAGGTGGAAATCTAGTCAACCAAGGAGATTGGTGTGTTCATTTTAAGTGCTTTCTACATAGGTGAACACGCTTGTGTCTGTGTAGCAACCCGAAGCACCCTTTCAGAAGGCTTGGCTCCTGTAAACTCCGTCCCCACTGGCAAACAGTTCGTGCTTTTGATGAAGTATAAGGACTAGAGAGGTTTTCTTCCCATATCCCCTTTCCTCCAAACTCAAATCAGGTAGAGATTTGCAAGGAAGAGTCCTATTTCTGTATCACCGTAGCGTATATTTTCCTGTATCATACAGTATATTTTAATTAGAGTCAGAATGCTCTGAAAGATGGAGGAAACTGCGTTCCATTTGAAGAATTAAAGAATCATTCAGGCTTGCCAGCGTGATCTGAAATTCTAATTCAAGCTCTGCTCTGAATGCCAGCTGCTCAGAACTCTCATTGTCCATCAAATACCACCTGGGAGTATTTATCACAACAGAAGGAGGAAGCCTCTCATATCTTTTTGGACAGATACTTTTATTAAAATTGGCTTCTTTTGATATCACTCACACTTATAATGAACGGAATCGTGGGTCGGGCTTCAGCTCTAATCAGAAATCAGAGCTGATTGCAGAGTTTTAGGGATTACATATAAGACAAAAGCCTTCAAAAGATTTTGCTGGAGTGGTAAATCAATTTTTGAAGCACCAGTGAGAAATCCAGAAGCAGTAGACATTTGGCAAAACAGCCCTATTTGTCACCCATCTCAAAAAAAAAAAAATAGTTCTAAACTATTTCCCTCCTTCTGGAAGAATAACTAGTTGATTTGGGCCAAGAAGTCCTGAGCAAATTGGCCAAAACAAGTCGAAGAAGCAATCAGCATATTAAAGCTTGGCAGGTGAAACCTTTGATTCTTGTGGTTTTTATCTTCCATGTTCCAACAGTTAAGCACCAGTATGTTTAGACTGGGGGATGGCTCGGTTGGTATCAGGTTTGCCTTCCAAGCATGAGAACCCAAGCTGTTCCCAGAACCCACGTAAAAAACGAAACAAGACAGAAAGCACAAACAAAACAGACAAGCAAACAAAGCCAGCCAGGTGCGGTGACTCACGCTTTCACTCCCAGTGCTGGGGAGATGGAAACAGGCAGATTCCTGGGGCTCCCTAGCCAAGCAGTCTCTCCAACTTAGTCTCTCCCTCAGGCCACCAAGAGATTCTGTTCAATAAGCAAGGTGGATAACATGCAAGGAAGTCAGCTAACGTTGTGTTCAGGCCTGTTACATGTGTGTACACCTGAACCAACATATGCGCTCGTGCATGCGTCCATGTGAAGTTGGCATGTTTCAAATGATGGCTAAAAATGAAATCTTAAGCCTGGAAGTCTTATCATTTAGAAATTTCCAGAAATTTCTTATTTTCTTAAGAATATATATTCTTCTATTTAACATAGATGAGGTTATGGAAATCAAGGAAATAGTAAAATCTTAGTAACCTAGTACAAGATCAAAATGATTGAAGTTATTCTTTTCCCTAATATTCCAAATTACCTGTAACCCATGCTTCTCTTTTTCCTTTTCTTCCTTTCTTCCTTCCTATCTTCCTTCCTGCAGAAGTATTTGCTGGCTTTCTATTAAATCAGACATTCTTCCAGGCATTTGGGAAATGCTAGTGAACAGCATAGGCAGGTAGCATTTTTCTCAGAGAGCTATGTGGACTAAGAGAAAGCAGGAAACAACTACACCAATTACAAAGCACAGATACTTCGTGGCTGCTTACCTTGAGAAGATAGGGAAGTGGTGACTTTTCTTCTCTCCAGGTGAACACTTTCACACCTGGCCCAGGTGAACACTATCACACCTGGTCCAGGTGAACACTATCACACCTGGCCCAGGTGAGCACTTTCACACCTGGCTCAGGTGAGCACTTTCACACCTGGACCAGGTGAATATTTTCACACCTGCCTTGCCTTTTTTCCAAGAACAAGTCACTTATTTCCTGTCTCATGGCAATAGAGAACTCTCCTTCCACTCTCAGTAAAGGCAGTTAGCAGAGAACCACTCAGTTTTGTTTTATTTGTTTGTTTGTTTCCTCTTGGGCTCACACTTTATAAAGACAGACAGCTGTAGCTGGGTACTGATTACCTCAGTATCCCTATCCTGTAAGCTGTCATAAAGTTATATGAAGTGGTAGAAAAGGTATGTTAGATAATTTGTATTTTCTATGGTGGGATCTCTAAGGAAAGATACTGTTCTCAGAATAGGAAAAGGATGGATTCAAAATAGTGAGTTCCCCTTCTAGGAAGTAACCAAACATAATGTACATCCAATGATGAATTCAAAAGCACCCTCTTCTTCATTCTTCAGTTACGTCTTGAGATCTTTATGTGCCTACCATTGAGCTCTCCCCTGGATTCACAATGAGCAAACAAATTAGGCAAAAATCATTGTCAGTGATTTTAAAATTTTACAAACATTGAGAAAAAAATCGGAATTCAGTAAAAGCATAATACAAAAAAGTACATGTAATGAATGGAAGAAAAAAAGCAAGAGGTGTGGGCTGGAGAGATGGCTCAGCGGTTAAGAGAACCCGACTGCTCTTCCAGAGGTCATGAGTTCAATTCCCAGCAACCACATGGTGGCTCACAACCATCTGTAAAGAGATCAGATGCCCTCTTCTGGTGTATCTGAAGACAGCTACAGTGTACTTATATATAATAAATAAATAAATCTAAAAAAAAAAAAAAGCAAGAGGTGTGGTGGAAGCTAGTGAGGGTCATGTGACTGATGAGAGCGGGTGCTGTCAAGCAAGCCTCTGGGTTCAGCAGACTCACTCATGAATTTAGGCCTAAGAAAAAGCAAGGAAGTCATCTATGTGGACTGTGGGGCAAGGTCTTCACAGAAGACTAAGCAAGTATACAATGAAGGCATGGACCTTGGTTTGTTTCAGAAACTGAAGTGAGTCAGATAGTGAGAGGCTGGTAGAGAGAGGAGTGGCTAAGAAGACACTGGTAAGGAAGCCATTGACATTCAAACGCTGGATTAAAGGGAAACAAGATGTTATGTCAATATAGTTAAAATATTAAAAGTACATCTGTTAGGCCAGGGCAAGAGGAGCCTTAGTTAAAGGCAAGAATCTCACAAGTCCGCTCTTGTATTCAGGACCCTTCTCCTCAGAGAGAAATAAAACATGTCTCTGCTTTACTGCGTTTTGTTCTAGTGGCTGCCTTCAGGTAATTAAAGAATATGCTTTCCAGGCTATTTCTTGATTTATCAAGTTCATATCAAATCTATTGATTTTTCTCCAACAGTGGCACAGCAGGTGAAATAATGGCTCTCCAAAGATATCCACGTCTGTGACTGGGGGAGATTGGTAGAGAGCTTGCTGAGCAAACCCAAAGACCTGAGTTTGGATCTCTGCACTTACGTAAAGTTTCAGGCAAGATGTTGTATGTGTGTGTGATTCCAGCCCCTGAGGGAGGAGGAGGCAGGCAGGCTTCTAGAGTCCCAGGTTTAGTGTGAGGTCATGTCTCAAAACTAAGGTGGAGAATGACTGAGAAAGACAGGCAGTGTTGATGTATGGCGCCTTCTCTCTCTCTCTCTCTCTCTCTCTCTCCTCTCTCTCTCTCTCTCATACACAGAGAGAGAGAGAGAGAGAGAGACAGAGAGACAGAGAGAGAGACAGAGACAGAGAGAGGCATACACACAGAGAGAGAGAGAGAGAGAGAGAGAGAGAGAGACAGAGAGAGAGACAGAGACAGAGAGAGGCATACACACACACACAGAGAGAGAGAGAGAGAGAGAGAGAGAGAGAGAGAGAGAGAGAGAGAGAGAGAGAGAGAGAGAGATCTTCCTCTTTAGACCCAGAACATCAGTGGCTTCCTCGTGAGACCAAAGCATGCAAATGACAGTCATGGAGGTGCAATTTCCCTGGCTTTGAGGATGGAGGACCACGGAGCTCCAAGTGACAAGGAACATGGTCAGCTCTCTGAAAAGGCAGAAAGGCAAAGACGGATTCTCCACTAGAGCCTCCAGAAGGAAGGGCGGGGTACAGCTTGGTTTCAGCCAGTGAAGCTCATTGTGAAGCAGTGAACCTATAAAACCGCAGAGCAGTGGATCTGCGTCTTAATTTGCTGGGATTTTGATGGTTAGAGCACAAAAGAAAATTAACTCAAGTAGGTAATAACGAGTTAGCTCAATTACGGGCATTATTTCCTCCTCATCCAGCACTGTAATAGAAGCCCTAACTAGTTTTAGATTCTTCTCAATTTAGGGCCTTGATTTCTCTTTGCCTTTCTCGAATTGTTTTCAATATAATTCCCTCCACGTTCTCTCTCTGAACACGTTTTATTCAACCATGTCCTTTGGTTTGCTTCCGAAATTATTTTATTTTCTTCAGGAAGGATGCCCATACACGTGATTGGATTGAATCGCTGACAGTTCCTTCTCTTAGGTGAGATACTGGTCTAAAGCTTTGACTTAAAAACAATGTATTTTAAAAGATATGTTTTGTTTGTGCGCATGCGCATGCCTATGGGTGACTGGATACAGGCACAAACAGTGTCTGTGGAGGCCACAAGGGGGCATCTGCTGCTTTGGAGTTAGTTGCAGTTACAGGAGGCTGTAAGTGACCTGATTTGGGTGCTTGGAGCTGAACTCAGGCCTTCTGCAAGGGCAGCAAATATTCCAGACTGCTGAGCCAGTCTCCAGTTGCTACCGTTTTTTTTTTTTTTTTTTTTTATTGCCAGTGTCTCCTCTCCCTGCACTTACGCCTTAATGCAGTTGTAGCCTTTCTGACACATGTAGATTATGCTGTGTGGCTGTAAAATTTGATATTCGGTCTGACTGCAAATCTCACTTGTTTGAGAACATGTATCTGAGATACGTGTATACCAAGATAGAGTCACTTTATTGTGTTTTCTTGAAATGTATTATTTTGTTTCCTAAATTTGTTAAATATTAGCTCCCTATTTTCTCTTGATGGACATTCAGTTTGTTTCCAATAGCAGTAAGGGATAAAATGTTCAATATCATATACATATATGCATTTTGATCTTTGTCAGACATAGCTACCACACTGTCTGGAATGTTTATATCAGATGGCCTCAGAGAACAGTGTCAAGCCTCAGAGACATGTTGCAAACACCCTGTGGCGTTTCCTTATTTTTATGTTACTGATCACTGGTCTTCAGCACCTCTTTCTAGCCTGCCTACTTTGACTTTCGTGTTTTGTTTTTCTGTGAAATGCATATTCTCTGCTTATTTGTAAATGTTAGTGTTGAATCACCATGACTGTGACCCAAGTACTTAAGAACAACCAAAAGTAAAGGTGGGAAATATTTCTTCTCCCATTATTTCAGAATAGAGGAGTCAGTTTTCTTTGGTGAGGAGGGTGTAGTGCAGACACAAAGAGCGACAGAGAGAGAGACAGAGCAAGAATATGATCAGGAAGTGGGGCCAGAATATAACTTCTCAAAGTCCACCCTGCACCAGATTCCCCTCGCCAAGGATGCACCTCCTGAAGGTTTCAAGACCTCTTTCAAGCAGCACTATTAGCTTGGGAGGCCAAGTGTTCGAATCCATGAGCCTATGTCATGCCTCAGGTGACTTCCTTCAGTCTGGCCCCAGTCTTTTTTTTTTTTTTTTTTTTTTAATTCTTGACTGTGCTGCTTTTATTTTTTTTTTTTATTAACTTGAGTATTTCTTATATACATTTCGAGTGTTATTCCCTTTCCCGGTATCCGGGCAAACATCCCCCTCCCCCCTCCCCTTCCTTATGGGTGTTCCCCTCCCAACCCTCCCCCCATTGCTGCCCTTCCCCCAACAGTCTAGCTCACTGGGGGTTCAGTCTTAGCAGGACCCAGGGCTTCTCCTTCCACTGGTGCTCTTACTAGGCTATTCATTGCTACCTATGAGGTCAGAGTCCAGGGTCAGTCCATGTATAGTCTTTAGTTAGTGGCTTAGTCCCTGGAAGCTCTGGTTGCTTGACATTGTTGTACATATGGGGTCTCGAGCCCCTTCAAGCTCTTCCAGTTCTTTCTCTGATTCCTTCAATAGGGGACCTATTCTCAGTTCAGTGGTTTGCTGCTGGCATTCGCCTCTGTATTTGCTGTATTCTGGCTGTGTCTCTCAGGAGCGATCTATATCTGGCTCCTGTCGGTCTGCACTTCTTTGCTTCATCCATCTTGTCTAATTGGGTGGCTGTATATGTATGGGCCACATGTGGGGCAGGCTCTAAATGGGTGTTCCTTCAGTCTCTGTTTTAATCTTTGCCTCTCCCTTCCCTGCCAAGGGTATTCTTTTTCCTCATTTAAAGAAGGAGTGAAGCATTCACATTTTGATCATCCGTCTTGAGTTTCGTTTGTTCTAGGGATCTAGGGTAATTCAAGCATTTGGGCTAATAGCCACTTATCAATGAGTGCATACCATGTATGTCTTTCTGTGATTGGGTTAGCTCACTCAGGATGATATTTTCTAGTTCCAACCATTTGCCTACGAATTTCATAAACTCGTTGTTTTTGATAGCTGAGTAATATTCCATTGTGTAGATGTACCACATTTTCTGTATCCATTCCTCTGTTGAAGGGCATCTGGGTTCTTTCCAGCTTCTGGCTATTATAAATAAGGCTGCGATGAACATAGTGGAGCACGTGTCTCTTTTATATGTTGAGGCATCTTTTGGGTATATGCCCAAGAGAGGTATAGCTGGATCCTCAGGCAGTTCAATGTCCAATTTTCTGAGGAACCTCCAGACTGATTTCCAGAATGGTTGTACCAGTTTGCAATCCCACCAACAATGGAGGAGTGTTGCTCTTTTTCCACATCCTTGCCAGCATCTGTTGTCCCCTGAGTTTTTGATCATAGCCATTCTCACTGGTGTGAGGTGAAATCTCAGGGTTGTTTTGATTTGCATTTCCCTTATGACTAAAGATGTTGAACATTTCTTTAGGTGTTTCTCAGCCATTCGGCATTCCTCAGCTGTGAATTCTTTGTTTAGCTCTGAACCCCATTTTTTAATAGGGTTATTTGTTTCTCTGCGGTCTAACTTCTTGAGTTCTTTGTATATTTTGGATATAAGGCCTCTATCTGTTGTAGGATTGGTAAAGATCTTTTCCCAATCTGTTGGTTGCCGTTTTGTCCTAACCACAGTGTCCTTTGCCTTACAGAAGCTTTGCAGTTTTATGAGATCCCATTTGTCGATTCTTGATCTTAGAGCGTAAGCCATTGGTGCTTTGTTTAGGAAATTTTTTCCAGTGCCCATGTGTTCCAGATGCTTCCCTAGTTTTTCTTCTATTAGTTTGAGTGTGTCTGGTTTGATGTGGAGGTCCTTGATCCACTTGGACTTAAGCTTTGTACAGGGTGATAAGCATGGATCGATCTGCATTCTTCTACATGTTGCCCTCCAGTTGAACCAGCACCATTTGCTGAAAATGCTATCTTTTTTCCATTTGATGGTTTTGGCTCCTTTGTCAAAAATCAAGTGACCATAGGTGTGTGGGTTCATTTCTGGGTCTTCAATTCTATTCCATTGGTCTATCTGTCTGTCTCTGTACCAATACCATGCAGTTTTTATCACTATTGCTCTGTAATACTGCTTGAGTTCAGGGATAGTGATTCCCCCTGAAGTCCTTTTATTGTTGAGGATAGCTTTAGCTATCCTGGGTTTTTTGTTATTCCAGATGAATTTGCAAATTGTTCTGTCTAACTCTTTGAAGAATTGGATTGGTATTTTGATGGGGATTGCATTGAATCTGTAGATTGCTTTTGGTAAAATGGCCATTTTTACTATATTAATCCTGCCAATCCATGAGCATGGGAGATCTTTCCATCTTCTGAGGTCTTCTTCAATTTCCTTCTTCAGTGTCTTGAAGTTCTTATTGTACAGATCTTTTACTTGCTTTGTTAAAGTCACACCGAGGTACTTTATATTATTTGGGTCTATTATGAAGGGTGTCGTTTCCCTAATTTCTTTCTCGGCTTGTTTCTCTTTTGTATAGAGGAAGGCAACTGATTTATTTGAGTTAATTTTATACCCAGACACTTTGCTGAAGTTGTCTATCAGCTTTAGTAGTTCTCTGGTGGAACGTTTGGGGTCACTTAAATATACTATCATATCATCTGCAAATAGTGATATTTTGACTTCTTCTTTTCCGATCTGTATCCCCTTGACCTCCTTTTGTTGTCTGATTGCTCTGGCTAGAACTTCAAGAACTATATTGAATAAGTAGGGAGAGAGTGGGCAGCCTTGTCTAGTCCCTGATTTTAGTGGGATTGCTTCAAGTTTCTCTCCATTTAGTTTAATGTTAGCAACTGGTTTGCTGTATATGGCTTTTACTATGTTCAGGTATGGGCCTTGAATTCCTATTCTTTCCAGGACTTTTATCATGAAGGGGTGTTGAATTTTGTCAAATGCTTTCTCAGCGTCTAATGAAATGATCATGTGGTTTTGTTCTTTCAGTTTGTTTATATAATGGATCACGTTGATGCTTTTCCGTATATTAAACCATCCCTGCATGCCTGGGCTGAAGCCTACTTGGTCATGGTGGATGATTGTTTTGATGTGCTCTTGGATTCGGTTTGCCAGAATTTTGTTGAGTATTTTTGCGTCGATATTCATAAGGGAAATTGGTCTGAAGTTCTCTTTCTTTGTTGTGTCTTTGTGTGGTTTAGGTATAAGAGTAATTGTGGCTTCATAGAAGGTATTCGGTAGTGATCCATCTGTTTCAATTTTGTGGAATAGTTTGGATAATATTGGTATTAGGTCTTCTATGAAGGTTTGATAGAATTCTGCACTAAACCCATCTGGACCTGGGCTCTTTTTGGTTGGGAGACCTTTAATGACTGCTTCTATTTCCTTAGGAGTTATGGGGTTGTTTAACTGGTTTATCTGTTCCTGATTTAACTTCGGTACCTGGTATCTATCTAGGAAATTGTCCATTTCCTGAAGATTTTCAAGTTTTGTTGAATATAGGTTTTTATAGTAAGATATGATGATTTTTTGAATTTCCTCTTAATCTGTTGTTATGTCTCCCTTTTCCTTTCTGATTTTGTTAATTTGGATGCACTCTCTGTGTCCTCTCGTTAGTCTGGCTAAGGGTTCATCTATCTTGTTGATTTTCTCAAAGAACCAACTTTTGGTTCTGTTGATTCTTTCTATGGTCCTTCTTGTTTCTACTTGGTTGATTTCCGCTCTGAATTTGATTATTTCCTGTCTTCTACTCCTCCTGGGTGTATTTGCTTCTTTTTGTTCTAGCGCTTTTAGGTGTGCTGTCAAGCTGCTGACATATGCTCTTTCCTGTTTCTTTCTGCAGGCACTCAGCGCTATGAGTTTTCCTCTTAGCACAGCTTTCATTGTGTCCCATAAGTTTGGGTATGTTGTACCTTCATTTTCATTAAATTCTAAAAAGTTTTTAATTTCTTTCTTTATTTCTTCCTTGACCAGGTTATCATTGAGTAGAGCATTGTTCAATTTCCAAGTATATGTGGGCATTCTTCCTTGATTGTTATTGAAGACCAGTTTTAGGCCGTGGTGGTCCGATAGCACGCATGGGATTATTTCTATCTTTCTGTACCTGTTGAGGCCCATTTTTTGACCAATTATATGGTCAATTTTGGAGAAAGTACCATGAGGAGCTGAGAAGAAGTTATATCCTTTTGCTTTAGGATAGAATGTTCTATAAATATCCGTTAAGTCCATTTGGCTCATGACTTCTCTTAGTCTGTCTACATCTCTGTTTAATTTCTGTTTCCATGATCTGTCCATTGATGAGAGTGGGGTGTTGAAATCTCCCACTATTATTGTGTGAGGTGCAATGTGTGTTTTGAGCTTTAGTAAGGTTTCTTTTACATATGTAGGTGCCCTTGTATTTGGGGCATAGATATTTAGGATTGAGAGTTCATCTTGGTGGATTTTTCCTTTGATGAATATGATGTGTCCTTCCTTATTTTTTTGATGACTTTTAGTTGAAAATTGATTTTATTTGATATTAGAATGGCTTCTCCAGCTTGCTTCTTCTGACCATTTGCTTGGAAAATTGTTTTCCAGCCTTTCACTCTGAGGTAATGTCTGTCTTTGTCTCTGAGGTGTGTTTCCTGTAGGCAGCAGAATGCAGGGTCCTCTTTGCGTATCCAGTTTGTTAATCTATGTCTTTTTATTGGGGAGTTAAGGCCATTGATGTTGAGAGATATTAAGGAATAGTGATTATTGCTTCCCGTTATATTCATATTTGGATGTGAGGTTATGTTTGTGTGCTTTCATTCTCTTTGTTTTGTTGCCAAGACGATTAGTTTCTTGCTTCTTCTAGGGTATAGCTTGCCTCCTTATGTTGGGCTTTACCATTTATTATCCTTTGTAGTGCTGGATTTGTAGAAAGATATTGTGTAAATTTGGTTTTGTCATGGAATATCTTGGTTTCTCCATCTATGTTAATTGAGAGTTTTGCAGGATACAGTAACCTGGGCTGGCATTTGTGTTCTCTTAGGGTCTGTATGACATCAGTCCAGGATCTTCTGGCCTTCATAGTTTCTGGTGAGAAGTCTGGTGTGATTCTGATAGGTCTGCCTTTATATGTTACTTGACCTTTTTCCCTTACTGCTTTTAATATTCTTTCTTTATTTTGTGTGTTTGGTGTTTTGACAATTATGTGACGGGAGGTGTTTCTTTTCTGGTCCAATCTATTTGGAGTTCTGTAGGCTTCTTGTATGTCTATGGGTATCTCTTTTTTTAGGTTAGGGAAGTTTTCTTCTATGATTTTGTTGAAGATATTTACTGGTCCTTTGAGCTGGGAGTCTTCACTCTCTTCTATACCTATTATCCTTAGGTTTGATCTTCTCATTGAGTCCTGGATTTCCTGTATGTTTTGGACCAGTAGCTTTTTCTGCTTTACATTATCTTTGACAGTTGAGTCAATGATTTCTATGGAATCTTCTGCTCCTGAGATTCTCTCTTCCATCTCTTGTATTCTGTTGGTGATGCTTGTATCTACGGCTCCTTGTCTCTTCCTTTGGTTTTCTATATCCAGGGTTGTTTCCATGTGTTCTTTCTTGATTGCTTCTATTTCCATTTTTAATTCCTTCAACTGTTTGATTGTGTTTTCCTGGAATTCTTTCAGGGATTTTTGCGATTCCTCTCTGTAGGCTTCTACTTGTTCTCTAAGGGAGTTCTTCACGTCTTTCTTGAAGTCCTCCAGCATCATGATCAAATAAGAGTTTGAAACTAGATCTAGCTTTTCTGGTGTGTTTTGACATTCCATGTTTGTTTTGGTGGGAGAATTGGGCTCTGATGATGCCATGTAGTCTTGGTTTCTGTTGCTTGGGTTCCTGCGCTTGCCTCTCGCCATCAGATTATCTCTAGTGTTACTTTGTTCTGCTATTTCTGACAGTGGCTAGACTGTCCTATAAGCCTGTGTGTCAGGAGTGCTGTAGACCTGTTTTCCTCTCTTTCAGTCAGTTATGGGGACAGAGTGTTCTGCTTTCGGGTGTGTAGTTTTTCCTCTCTACGGGTCTTCAGCTGTTCCTGTGGGCCTGTGTCTTGAGTTCACCAGGCGGGGTGCTGCCCAAGGGCTCTCTGCAGCGGCAGCAACCAGGAAGACCTGTGCTGCCCCTTGCAGGAGTTTCAGTGCACCAGGGTTCCAGATGGCCTTTGGTGTTTTCCTCTGGCGTCCGAGATGTATGTACAGAGAGCAGTCTCTTCTGGTTTCCCAGGCTTGTCTGCCTCTCTGAAGGTTCAGCTCTCCCTCCCACGGGATTTGGGTGCAGAGAACTGTTTATCTGGTCTGTTTCCCTCAGGTTCCGGCGGTGTCTCAGGCAGGGGTCCTGCCGCTCCTGGGCCCTCCCACACGGGAGCCCAGAGGCCTTATACAGTTTCCTCTTGGGCCAGGGATGTGGGCAGGGGTGGGCAGTGTTGGTGGTCTCTTCCGCTCTGCAGCCTCAGGAGTGCCCACCTGACCAGGTGGTGAGGTCTCTTTCCCACAGGGTCTGGGAGCAGAGAGCTGCTGCGGGCCGGGATCCGCGGGCGTGGGACTTCTGGTAAACACAGGAAGTGCCTGGTCCCTGGCCCCAGTCTTACCTTAGCATCTCCTGATACTGTCATCATATTCTGAACTCATCCAAGGATTACTCCATCCATTCCGATCAGAGTCCTCAAGCGCTAAGTATTGGAAATCCCCTCACCAACACAACCAGCAGTGTCAGCCTGATCTCCTAGTCACTGTTCTATTGCTGGGAAGAGACTCCATGACCACGGAAACTCTTATAAAAGAAAGCATTTGACCGGGACTCATTGACAGTATCAGAGGTTAGTCCATTATCCTCGTCGTGGGATGATGGTTCTGGAGAAGTAGCTGCACATTCTGCATCCTGATCTGCCAGAGGGAGAAAGAGAGAGACTGACTGAGCTTGGTGTGGGCTTTCAAATCCTCAAAAAGCCCATTCGTAGTGACATACTTCCTGCAATGAGGCCACACCTTCTAATCCTTCTAATCCTTCTGAAGAGTTCCACTCCCTGGTGACTAACCATTCAAATTTATGAGTCTGCTGGGGACCATTCTTGGTTAAAGCCTCACAGTGTTCCTTAATTCAGTCAAGTTGACAAATGAAAGCTGATCAACTGTGGGTCCACATCCAGTCTGCTGCTGGGCATGGCCTCTTAGGGAGGTGGAATGACAGCACTTATCCCACTGCCTCCAGGTGGTGGTGAGCTTCAGGGAAGCACCCACAATCTGCTGGAGGCTGGGGTGTGAAAGGACAGTCTGAGGTGTGGGAAGTTGGAACTACTTCAGGGGTCCCCAGGCCAGTGACGAGGCTGGGGCGATGGGGTTCTCTGACTCTTGGACATCCAGGCACTGCTGAAAAGAGCAGAGAAAGGAGTTGGGGGCCCAAGGACTGGGGACAGCATCTAGCTCAGGGGCAGGGGAAAGGGGAGCTCGTGTCTTGTCCCAGTAGTGACTGTCCTTAGCTTGGCAGAGGTAGGCTTGGTGGTGGTTGTGGCTGGGAGCACAGAGAGGCTTTCTACTGGAAAATTAAGCTGCAGCTCTGTTGTGAAGTCCTCCTCCATGGCTCCCAGTGGCAGGTCTTGATGAAGGAGACAGTCTATGGTTCTAAGCAATTTATTGGTTGTTGATGGCAGAAAAGGGATGCATAACGTACCACACCCACTTTGCAGGGTGGACATGAGATGAAATACTTTTTGCAGTGAGGAATGTCTGGGAAGGGAAGCTTATTGGCTAAACCCTCCAGGCCTCTAGGTACCTCATTAGCGTGGAGATCTCTGTCTCGGGGCTACATGACCACAGGGCATGTTTCTTTTATGTGAGGAGCATGACACGTGTTTCAGGACAGTTGCCCAAGTCTCAGGTGTGTGCCCACCGAGTCTCCAGGTCTCAACCTGCTCTATCTTACCAAACTGCCTGGTATGGTTTTACCCTCCAACAACTGCAGCCAAGGCATTCTTTATTATAAAACATTGTTAATTCTACCACATCCAAGGTTCCTAGTCTTTCCTTCAGATTTACTTAGGAAATCTGTTCTTACCACAGAATCATATACTTCAATCTTGTAGTTTCTTCTAAGTCTATGAAGTACCACTTTCCCCACTGGCAGGGTTTATATCACTGAACTATGTTTTAACATATTGTGTGTGGAATGATTCAATTTTTCTCAAGCTGATGAATTTATTTCCCTACACGCTTTGTCATGAATTTAGCCTTCCCTTCAGTTCTATTGATCTTTTCTCCCCCCTATCCTGGCACCAAATGTACAGTATTTTAATGACTAAAATATTATAACTTTCTCCGGTTTGTTTGATTTCAATATTTTAAAGTTAATTTCAGACCTTCAGTGATATAATCATTTATCAACTTACATATAATTTGCTCAAGACACGCAATGGAATTTTGCTTGGAACTGCACTCAGTTCTAGATTAATTGAAGCATGCAAATGAACTTACATGTTATCTTGATAGTGTTGGGTCTTCTTTCGACAAACGTGGAATATTTTTGCATTTATTAAGGTATCTTTATGCCCTTTAATAAAGTTTCAGAATGTACTTCATAAATATTTTATGCAATGTTGCTTGTTTTCTAGATATTTTAAAATTAATTTTGCTAGTGTGATTTTTTTCTCATTATATTTTCTTATTTATTTCTCTGGCAAGAATTCAAGATGAAGCCTTTCCTCAGTTGTAATGTCCTGATTCTCTAGTGGCAAAAGGCACCTGAGCTTCAATTCCACAATGTGCAACATGATTTTCTTTATGTCTGATATGATGACATGATAGACATGATTTTCTATATGTCTGATACAAGTTAATCTAGATTGGAGACTACTATACCCAACAGTCTGAATATGGCCCGTTAGTATTTTCAGAGCAGCAGAGCATCAAAATGTGCCTCCGTGTCGGCTACCTTTTGGCTCAAATAAAAATCAAACTCTAATTCTGGAGGAGTCTTAAACTTTGTGGCTTTTGAAACTGTGTTAAAAATCACATGTAAAGGGCCCTAGGCTAGCCCTGAAATGACCTCGTAGCTGAGGTTGGCCTTGCTCTCCTGAATTTTCTGGGTCTACTTTCCAAATGCTGGAATGACAGATGTTGATATCACCTGTGGCCAAAATGCAAACACAAACCCTTATGAAAAGTTAGCTCTAGACATAGGAAGGAGAAAGGAAACCATTATTTAAGTTTGACAGCCTAGAGTTTGGGAGAAGCATAAGTAATCGCCTAGGATCTTGGACATATGGCAAAGTTAAAGTAAAAAGATAGTGAACTCAGAGCCAGAAATCAGTGTGGTGTCTGTAATCTGTGCAGATACCTTTCAGTAGCTGAGTAGAATCCATGTTTAAGACATGTGATCCAGATATCAGTGACATCATCATTAGAAACGGATTTGATGTCTCTGGTTTGTTGTTGCTGTTGCTGCTGCTGCTGCTGTTTAAGTACAAGCCAGAGGGGAAAAGACACTTGTTGAACAAGCCTGGTGATCTGAGTCTGATCCTTAGCATCTAAAGATATAAGGAGAGAATGAACTTGAAAGAGTTGTCTGGTGCAGGTGGCACATGTATGCCCCACCCTATCCCCATTCCCAGCGCACATGCTCATACACAGAAGTAATAAACAAAATTGATGAGGATAAAATATAAAATTTAGCTATTTTTCAGCAATATGCTGCTTAGGAGGAACGAAGGTATGCCGGACTGTCAGAGTCATAGGAGGAGGGTCTGCAACAGGCTCTCACATGCGTGGCTCAGGATCTTCTACATGGTGTGTAGAAGCAGTCCAAGAGCTCTTTCATGGTCCTCACATGTTGCTCAGTGAATTTAAATCCCCACTGTCTAAGAACACGTGTTCCACCCTCAACGCTGCAAAGAAAAGCCTTCTGCCCTGTTTGTTCGTTGAAGAATACTGTTAAGATGTTATTACAACTAGGTATTAAGTGGGGTAATGGAGTATAAAAGACATGATAACAGTAGGGGGGACTAGGTTGGGGGAAAGGAATGGAGCCAGGCAAAGGGGAAGAGGGGCTTCAGAGGAGGACAGTGTAAGAGGGGGTTGGGGTATACGAAGTCCAATGATACATGGATGAAATGCCATGACAAAGCCCATTACTCTGTATGCCAATTAAAACAATTTGATGATGATGATGGTGGTGGTGGTAGTGCTAGTGGTGGTGGAGGAGGAGGAGGAGGAGGGGAGGATGAGGAGGAGGGGAGGAGAAGGAGGAGGAAGAGGAAGAAGAAGAGGAGGAGGAGGAGGAAGAGGAGGAGGAAGAAGAGGAAGAAGAGGGAGAAGAGGAAGAAGAAGAAGAAGAAGAAGAAGAAGAAGAAGAAGAAGAAGAAGAAGAAGAAGAAGAAGAAGAAGAAGAAGAAGAAGAAGGTTGTCTGAAAAGAGGGCTCAGCTGCTGGCAAAGTGCTTACATACAAACATGAAGATCAGAGTTCAATCCCCAGAACCTACATAGTAAGCAAGATGTGGTGGTGTATGCTTTTAGTCACAGGCAGTGGATCCCTGAACTTGCCAGGGGCTAGACTAGCCTGATCAGTGAGCCCCAGACTCTAGCCACAGAGATCACACCCCCAGAAAACAAAATGGGGGAATGACTCCTAAAGATGGTCATCAGCTTCCACACATGTGCACATACATGGATGCAGCTGCACTCACATACATGCTCTCCCCACCCGAACACATATACACTCACACATATGCAGAAAATCAAGCCCGTAATCCAGTAATCTAATGCTTGAGGTAATTACAACAGACACAGACATGGCAGAGAAACAGGTAAGTCCAATTGGTATTTTTTTTATCCACTACTTAATTTTAACCTTATGGATATCGAGACATTCTCAAGGATCTTTACTGGTCATACAGAAAAAGGAAAAAATTATGCCCCAAGTTACTTAAGGTCCAAACACAGATGGACAACTACTAAACCCTTTTTTAGAAGAATGCATGTGTCAAGGCAGAAGATGGCTTAGCAGGTACCACTAAGTCTACAGACCAGGGTTGCATCTTCAGGACACCAACATTGGAGAGAGAACATGGAGTCCCATAAGTGGATCTCATCTACAGCCCTCTGTCCCCTCTCAACTAGATCAAAGGAAGATGAGTATGTATATCTCCCATCGCTCACATCCCTTCCCTTTTGAGTTGGTTCTTCTCAACTTGCAGACATTTTTCTTCTTCTGCCAGGACTGAGAAGTCTTGAAATAATAATAATAATAATAATAATAATAATAATAATAACAACAACAACAAAAACAACCACCACTGCCACCACCACCACCACCACAACAACAATGACAACAATAATAAAACCCAAGAGGATACAATGTTACCTCAAGCAGTCTGGTCAGGATACCAGCATTTGAAGCTGCCATGGTTTCAAACTCCTGGCCATATAAATGTGCCTCCGACATCTAAGATTCTGCTTCCTAGATCCTGGCCCCACCGTAATTCATTTCTGTGAGTTTTTTTTTTAAACAGAGAGTTCCCTTATAGAAACCTCTTATGTTTTACTGCCTCTATGATGAACAGATTAGCTTTGCATTTGCGAAATTAAATTACTTTCCCTAAGTATTTCTTAATTTTTGTGCATATGCCACTGAAAATTCAAAGAGCGAGTGAAGTTGTTAGCTGCACTTTAAATACCAGGAAATGTCTGTGTGGGGAGGAAAAGGGGAGAGGCGGAAATTAACTCTGCTTTTGAGATTGAACACCAGGGTGTTTGTTCCGTGGTGTACACATCTGGAGCGCCAGCATAGAAGGGGAAGACAATTTCCGAGCTCAAATTTTGGATGTTTCTTGTGTCAGTCTTCTGGATCAATATTATCTGCTCGGGAAAGAAAAACGTTGAATTAGAGATGAACCATCAAATGCCGCACAGCACGGGAAGTGCGGACCCTGAGATCGAGGTGGCCTCTGACAGCTGCGCTGAGATTTGTCCCAATATTACATCTCTGACATCCTTCCGGCATCACAAATCCTCTTCCCCCCAAATAGTCCCCCAGAAACCCCTAATCAGTGCTCTTGTCTAAAAGAACAACAGTCAAATTTTCTCCTGTCCTCTTAAATCAGTCTCTGGGTGTTGCAGATTAAATCGACAAAAGGTATGTTAATAAGAGAAAACGTACCCATTTCAACAGTGGGGCTAATGAGCGAAGGAGATGGCTTATTCCGCAGATAAAATTAAAGGTTTATATATTCAAGTTGTAGACGGGACAGTTTCAGTGGGGAAACAAACAGGTTACTTTAGAAATAACGAGAATTTCCTTTCTTTCTTGTTTTTCTTTTTTTGTACAACTATTTATATTTGGGGGACAGGGAGTAGGTGACCAAATGCTGCTTCACACATGTGGAGATTGAAGGACAGCTTGTAGGGGTTGGTTCTGGGGTTCGAACTCAGGCTCTTAGACTTAGCAGCAAGCACCTCTTCTCACTGAGGTATCTTGCCAGCCCCAAATAATTGTTTTTGAGAACTGATAGGATTTAATGTAGTGCGTGTGGTACTATGAAGATGAGTGCCTCACATAGTAAGAACGACTGGTATCCAAAAGGATAAAAAAGCCTTAAGGAACTCCCCCTGTGTGCATGGAGAAACGAGAAATGTATACTGTTGATTGGTGAGGGGGTCAATTAGAAACCTGTTACAGAAAGCCAAACGGAAGTTCCATAAAATTACAGCCACTGTGTGAGCCAGTTAGTCTATGTCTTGGTACGTTTCTAAAATATATCTATCAAAGAGTTCTGCGTTCTTCCATGTTTTATGAGGGGCCATCGGTAATAGCCACGGAACCAAGCAGCTATCAATGGATGAAGGGATAAAGAAAATGTGTTACATGCTACAATAAAGCACTAGTCAGCTATGAGAAGAATGTAGTCTTGTCAGGTGATGTAACATGGATCAAATTTGTGGGCATTATGTCAAGCTGAGGAAGTGAGGCACAGAAAGATGAGCCCCCTGTGACCTTACCCCAGTGTGGAATCTGAAGGAGTTGGTCTCATAAAAGCTGTGGGTAGAATGGTGGTTACCAGAGGCTGGGGAGATTGGGGAAAGGGGGTACGGATCATTGGCTACTGAGTCAGTAGATAGGAATGAGAAACTGTGATGTGCTGTCTAATGGCAGGGTAACTGGATACGTAAACTGTCTTATATGTCTCAGAAAAAAGTAAACCGCACTATGTGTCTCAGAATGCGTAAGCAAAGGGCATTTTTTGCCATAAAAATGACAAATTGTGGAGGGGAGCATATTTTTAAATAGATTGACAGATCGTACAAAGGCCCATCAATGTGGGAAATATTGGTTTATATTAGGTGAATATCAACTTGGTTTTTTAAAGGGAGACCGTGTGATACGTTTTCTGCATGGATCTGAGGGTGTTTCAAACATTCTGGGGGTCACAGAACTACCCCAAAGAGAGATATCTCTACCCAGTTCTCTCCTGGTCTTTCCTCTGTGAGGAAATGAACTCGAGAAGGAGTTGGAAGAGATTTAATTCCCTTTGGGTCAGCTAGATCCCCAGAAAGCCTTTCTTTCTGTGTGTGAGTCACAGATGAACATTTGTTTTGAAATTATCTTGATGTCAATGACAGATTTTTTAAAACTACAAACCATGGCAATTAATCTTGATCAGTAACAGCATGAGGATCCACTAAGATTGTCACGTATCTGGCACATTTAGATCTTATGTTCCCGGCACTGTTGTGGATAGAAAATAGAGGTCTCTCTGATGCCCCTTGGTATTTGGTTAACAGGGGGTGGTGTGTACTTTGAGTATTGAACCCATGTCTCTACAGCTAAGTTGTCAAAGATATCTGGTGTCTGTATCAGGGTTTTAAGCTTAAGTCAGACACCTTGAAGTACAATGTATTTGTTCCTCTGTGGCCACAGAAAGCAAACCACCTCCCCTTTATATATTATACAGGAATTTTAGGAGCCCAAGTTTCTGTTAAGTAATATCCATGATGCCCAGCATGCTGAGTCACAGTCCCGAGGAGGATGCTAGCCCTGCTGGCTCTACCTCCCTGCCTCCCTCTTTTCCTTCCCCACCCCTCCTCCTTCCTTTCTCCTTCCTCTCCTTTGCTTTCTCTCTCTTCCATACCTATACCATGCCTGTTTTTTTCCATACAGATCCATGGATAATGTAAATATCCACCACCTATAGTTTTTTTTGGAAAAAACCTGTCTTAAGGGGTGCTATTGCAGAATCGAGTTGGTAAGCTTAGAACCCATTCTTTTGTACTAAGCAGTGTCGTGAGGTTGGGAGGTGTTCCTCATCCCTGAAGAGTTCATTTTTAATAAGTCCATTTTAATCAGCTTGGCGTACTGACTGAAAGGCGGTTTGCTCTGGAAGCACAGAATAAGTGTTGCTGTGGTGATCAAGAATCTTCAGGCCATTTTCAGAGCTAGGTTTCATTCTGTGACATGCTAATTACAAATTAAGGAAAGGATGAGGATTTTCCCCCCTGAGAAACCACGTGCTTCCCAATATCCCATTCCTTATCTCAGAGAGTGAGCAGAAATACACTGAAACCATATCAGCAATGGGCAGTGATCAACGCCGACCCATCCCCTGCCCCATGAGGTTCTCAAGTCAGGCCTGATTGGTGCACA
The DNA here is from genome assembly GCF_021556685.1 of Rattus norvegicus. Lineage (NCBI taxonomy): Eukaryota > Metazoa > Chordata > Mammalia > Rodentia > Muridae > Rattus > Rattus norvegicus. The sequence continues at coordinate 56,463,054 of NC_141552.1, read as the reverse complement.
CGATCAAGCTTCATCGTATTTACCATGTATACAGACAGGATGAGAAGTCTTTATGGAGAATTATAACATAATTTACGTCTCGCATACTCTGACAATCTGCATTAACTGGAAGATTTGTTTAAGTTCATGGTTCCCATTGTGTGAATTTTCCCGGGGAGAGATGAACAAGTGCCTATTTGCCAAGCTAGTTTGGCGAATGGATGCGTTGACTGGGATTACTTGCAGAGACACAGATGAGGTAGGATAGGCCACTCAGGCAGCTCTATCACAAGAAAGCCCCAGCTGGGAAGGCAGCATCCCTGGAGTCCTGCCCTACTTCCCCAACACACACACGTTGCAGACAGCTCCATTGAAGAGAATGCTTCCTCTAGCAATTTTATTGCTTATCCTTATCTGGAAGGACCCATGACTCCTGTGGACTCTCTTAGCCTCCCAAGGGTGTGCGTTTCCTTAGTTTAAGTCACTGGGGCTGCTCTCCTGCCCCAGGAGGGAAGGTTTCAACTCCTATAACCATATAACTGTTTTCCATTAGCTCTCACTTAGCGGCCCTGATACAGAACTATCACTTTAGATTTAGAGCTAAGGCAAAGTGGGGAAGCATCTCCATCAGTCTGTTGTACTCTCTTGGAGTAGATGAGCGATTGTCATTTAGCTTTGTTTTGTGGAAGGTGAAGGACAAACCCCCAAGTCACATGGCTGACAAGCAATAGCTCGAACGTTACCTGAGTCCTGACTTAGTCCCAAACTAAGCAAGGCTGTGTGGTCTGAGACCCTCAGTCAGCCCCTCCTGCTTCTTTCAGCAACAATCCTTCAGACACATTAAGCCTGTCATACTTTATTCAGAATTTCACTTCATTTCTTTCAACAAATATAAAATAAAGTTAAATCTTTCCTCCGGGAACTTGACACGAGAGACCTTTAGGAATTAGAGCTTCTTCAAAACTGCTGTCTCATCGATTTATATTTGGGAAGTTTGCCTTCCCTATAGCACATATTTTTTAAATGAGGTGAGAGGAAACTTTTGGTTCCTGTTTGGTGGAAAACTCCCAAGATGCCATTAATCAACTGTACAGTGACTTTTCTGGAGGAATTCTCCAAAGAAATTAAGCAGATGGCAACTTTAATTGGTCAAAGCAGTCTCAGTATTTATTGCTATAATTTATTCTTCTATGAGTCATCTTTGTAGAAACAGAGAGCAAGATGCTAAAATAGCCCAGTTTCAAGAACTCTAGAATATTCCACGCAGCGAGCTTCAGTCCTTCCTGTGTCCACTTGGCTTAGCAGGCAGGACTCAAGAGATCCTCTGACTTTTCATGGCTGTTAGAATTTATTGGCTGTGGAAGCAATGACAGGTTTATCATTGTTATTTGAAATTCTAGTTAATTCTAGTTTGGCTGTTGTTTGCGGGCCGGGTGAAATATAACATTGTAATATATGTTCCTTCAAGGTTTCATGGAAAATGCGAAGGCAACCTCATTTGTCTTGTTCCTTTGTATAGAAGAGTAGTGAGCCCCCTCCCTCTGGCTGCTCCCTGCAGGGTGTGGAGTCAGGTATCAGATTAATCAGCTTCTGGTTGAATCATGCATTCGTCAGCCAAGCAATTACCACTATCTACCCAGCTGCCCTCCTGGCTTTTGATAGATGCTCATGTGTTATGTCTCCATGTCTACGTCACTACAAACACACTGAAGGGTACAAGGGACCATCTTCAGTGGGTTAGGGCATCTCCTAGTTTTCTGCTTTGTTTTGGAAATGAAAATGCCAGTCTCACGATGAAGCCCAGGCTGGTTCTCAAATTGCTGAGTTCAAGTGATTTCCATGACCTTGGCCTCCGAGATTCTGGCACTTCCGGCATGCACGAGCCAGAAACTGACCTGCCCCGATGTCAAAAATCTTTCTAAAATGGAAAGAAATAATGAAACAGCAAATGATGTGAATCTTATATTTAATGTGTCGTGCTACCATATTCTTGAACATCAGAGTTTCGAAAATACAAAATGTCACAGCAGAGTGACATTTTATATAGCATGTCCTTTTGACTTCTTGAAGCAGTGACAGCTAACTAAATATTCCTACTAAAGTCCAGAGGAAGAACAGAAGTATGCGGGTTTTAAAGGAGCCTGGGTATAGATCCAATATCATGAATTATTTACCGATTCTTACTGTTATCCTGTTATTCTTTGACTAACAAACCCATCACTGCCTATTTCTTTTTTTTTTTTTTTTTGTTTTTGTTTTTTTTTTTCGGAGCTGGGGACCGAACCCAGGGCCTTGCGCTTCCTAGGCAAGCGCTCTACCACTGAGCTAAATCCCCAGCCCCCACTGCCTATTTCTATGATGGGAAGTAGTAATAGAATGCTTGAAACCACACCAAGTAGAGCCAGGCCTGTCTGCAATGAAGACAAGGGTTACAAGTTTAAGTCCAGCCTGGTATACAATAAGCCACACACCAGCCTGGGCTACACACTAAGACCTTGTCTCAAAGAGAAGTCTTCAGAGTCACCCATCATCTCTGGTTCTTTAATTTTCTGCCTCCTCTCCCACAGGCTTTCTTGAGCCCGTGGGAAGGATCATCCTTCCAATCACATTTAGTGCTGAGTGTTTCCCAGTCTTTCACTCTCAACACCATGTTCAGTTGTGGGGCCCTGTGTTAGTTCCCATCTACTGCAAGAAGCTTCGCTGATAAGAGTTGACCAAGGCACTGCTCTACAAGTAGAGCGCTATGTCACCAGGAGTCATTTTGTTATTCTGTTCCTTTAGTAGAATAATAGTATAGGCTTCCCCCTAGGCTAATGGTCTCAGGTTCTTGGCCACTGCCTTTCTTAATCAGTTTTCCTCAATGACATTTTATTGGGCATATTAACCACACATGAGGGCAGGCCGATGCTGGGTGTAGTTGGCCAATACAAAATGGACTCTATTGTTATTTTGTTTATGTTGTGTGTGTTTGAGTGTGTGTGTGTGTGTGTGTGTGTGTGTGTGTGTGTGTGTGTGTGTGTGCGCACGTGCATGCGCATGCAAGTGCGTGTACTTTTTTGTTTTCATATTTTTTGTCTTATTGATTTTCTTTTATTTTGTTTTATTGATTTTTATTTTTCATTGTTTTTGTTGTTGGCCATATCTTCTGTTTGTTCTTTCAGATAGAAAGACCATGAAGTGGGTAGGTTGGAAGGTGAGAAGAATCTAGAAGGGTTTTGGTGAGGGGAAAGAATATGATCAAAATATAATGTGTGGGTCATTATTTTAAAATAAAAAAATAAAGGATTATTTAAATAATAACAAACCAATGACAGTGGGTAGCATTTCTTTACCAGTTAGTGGTTTTATTTTCCAGTTTCTCCTTTTTGAGATAAGACATGTGTGGATGACACTGTTCTTAAAATTAAAGATTTTGGGGGAAACATAAATTCCTTGAGTATCTACCATGGTAAGTTGGGAAAGCCATTATGAAAAGTAGGATAGAGGCTTCTCAGAGAAGTAAGAATGATGTCTTACATTTCTACTGCACCACAACCGAAAGCGACTTGGGGAGGAAAGTGTTTATTTCAGCTTACACTTCCACATCACAGTTCCTCATTGAGGAATGTCAGAACGGGAACTCAAGTAGGCCAGAAGGCCATGAAGGGGTGCTGCTTACTGGCATGCTCCTCATGGCTTGCTCAGCCTGTTTTCTTATAGCATCCAGGACCACAATCCAAGGATAGCAATGCCCAGAGTGAACTGGGCACTCCCACATTGATCACCAATCAATAAAATATATGACAGACTTGCCACAGGCCAATCTGGAGGGGACATCCCTCAATTGAGGCTACCTCTTTAAAAATGACTCCAGCTTGTGTCAAACTGACATGGAATGAACACAGTTCAAACTATCATAAGATCTAGCATTGCCACTGTTGGGAATTTCTCTAGACATTATAAAAGCATTATTTCAGTGCTGCGGAGACAGCTTAGCAGTTTAGATCATATACTGATCATGCAAAACATCAGAATTTGGTTCCTGACTTTTACCTTTAGTGGCTCTCAAACACCTATAACCCTAGCTTCAAGAGCATTAACTCCTTCTTCTGTCCTTTGAAGACCACTGAACTCACATGCACAAACACAGTCTCTCTCTCTCTCTCTCTCTCTCTCTCTCTCTCTCTCTCTCTCTAAAAATCTCTCTCAAAAATAAAAAGACTTTTTTTTTTAAAACAAAAGGTCTTAAACATTACAATGGTCAATGAGACATTTTTTCACAATGACAACAAATGGAAATCAACTAGGAGTCACTTGATGTGTGTGTGGATAAATAAGATGTGGTATATACTTACACTGACATGTACTGAACATGCAGAAGAGGGAATCCTACCTTCTTCCATGGCATAGGTACACATTGATGATATACTGATAAAAAGCACAACCCAGGAAGAAAAATACCACAGGATCTTGCCTATATATAAGACCCAAGGAAAGATCAAATACCTAGAAATAAATTATAGAATGCTGTCTACTAAGATTGGGGGAAGAGACAGTATAGAGACACTGGCCATGTGGGCTGTTATAAGAAGAATGTGTTCACATGGACAGACCCATGGCTCCAGCTACAGATGTAGCAGAGGATGGCCTTGTTGGGCACCAATGAGAAGAGAAGCCCTTGGTCTTGCCAAGGCTGGACCCCCAGTGTAGGGGAATGTCAGGGTGGGGAGGCAAGAAGGGAGGTGGTTGGGGATGGGGAACACCCTCATAGAAGAAGGGGGGATGGGATCGGGGGCTTATGGATAGGAAACTGGGAAAGGGAATAACATAACATTTGTAATGTAAATAAAAAATATCCAATAAAAGAAAGAATGTGTTCAGGAGAGAAAGATTGCAGCATGTACTTCATAGGAGAAATTAGTTCAGAGCCTAGATCTTAATAAGTATTTTAAACACACACACACAGTCACTAACATACACACACACACATACATTCACACACATGCATACATTCATGCATACACATATTCATGGAAACATACATCCACACATCCACCCATCCACCCACTTAGCCTTTGTGCAAGGTGATGGATTTGTTGATGAATTGTCTATGAGGACAGCCGTGAGGGTCCCACAGAAAACTATCCCAATTAAGAACCTCCCATGTAAGCCATTTTAATTTGTCAAGCGAAGTTGAATACATCCACAACAATGAAAGTAACGGAGAAAATACCCTAAACTGCAGCTATAGACAGAGCACATTCCAGACAGGGTCATGAGAGGGAGCGCTGGACACAGAGGTGACATAAACCCCCAGTGAAACTCTGCTGTTTGAACTTTCATATTTCCGATTGTGAACTTGACAAGCCGTGAGCTGGTAAAGAGCACAACCATAATTCACAGAATATCTATTAGATGAGTCGGACCCGAGAAAGTGATAGATGAGGCACCGGGAGGGAGGACATCATGTCCCTTTCAATTTTATTAAAATATGGTTTAAGTGGGTGTAATTAGATTCCCCAGGCACTCGCTGAGCATGTAGCGCAGAGAGGCTGTCAGGGACTCGACCTGGAGTGGGCAGGAATACACTCGCTTTGCTCAGTGGACCAAAGCACCTGGGGTGCACCCGACACAGAGCAATGCTTTCAGGCTGCCATTGACAATTAGCACTGTTGCATTTGAGCCCCAAATGAATACAACACCCTTCCCACAAAACGTTTACGACGGCAGGAGGAGGATATCTTACTGAAATACGAGGCGGAAGAAGAACAGAGACGAGAGCATACTTGTGGCTCAAAAGTGCTTACCCCATCCCCAGTGTGATTAATTCTAAAGCTTTACAGGGAAATGTTATTTTTAACTGGAGAAGTTAGCATGCTTGGCGAGTGGAAAATAATGAAGGGAGATGTAGAGTGGGGAGGATCTTGGGAACAAAATAGAAGAGTGTGTCTTAATTCGGCTCGTACGAGGCACAAAAGAATGAAAAGTTAATCTGCAGCCAGAAGTGGAAGTTGGCAACTGACTTGCTAACTTTGAAAATTAGATTTCTCCCCAAGGCCACGTGTGATGATGCCGTCTCAGCCCGTAGGAGGCAGAGGCAGGAGGATGAGGAGTTCAAGGGTGGTGTTAACTGCAGAGTTCAAGGCCCGTCTACCATCTATGAGACCCTGTTTCTAAAGAAAACCAAGAAAACAAGTGCCCTCGAAGTTCCAAACTCAAATTAGGTCTGAAAGTTTGTGGGCGGGTTTTGTTCTTATGTTTTTATGTTTTCTGAAAATGACAGCGACCTAAGATATGGATAGGTTGTGAGGACTTATTATTGTGTTTTGAGAGAAGCAAATCAGTCATTATAACACTGACTTTGGAGAAGTTTAGGAAGAACAGGGCAAGGAGGGAGGTTGTTAAAATAATAGAGACCAGAGAATCAGGGACCATCAACGAGCAAGGAAGATGAGACAGAAGGTGAAAGAATCAGACTGTGCTGAGGGCCCACGTTCACTTAGCTCTGCCCCCTGGCCTTTTCCTACTTCAGGGCCTCATGTAGTTGCAGTAAAAATGGAATCTGTACCTTTCCACTTCACATGAGGGTTGGAACTAGAAACTATATCATTACTAGCTACTGACGGCAAACTAGCATCCATTAAACTCGTTTCCAGCAGGATAAGTGTAACTTTGAGGCAATAGACGTTACTTTTGAAAGCCCTGGAGATGGCCAAAGGGAACAGAAGAATCTCAGTTATTTATTTATTTATTTATTTATTTATTTATTTATTTATCTAATTTTGTGTGTATGTATGTGTGTGTGTGTGTGTGTCTGTGTGTGTGCCACAACATGTGTGTGGAGATCAGAGAACAACTTGCAGGAGTCACTTCTCTCCTTCCACCACGTAGATCCCAAGAATTAAAGTCAAGTCATCAGGCTTGGCAGCAAACACCCACTGAGCCATCTCACTGGACTTGGGTAAATGTTTATGAAATCCGGAGAGGACACTCCAAGTAAGATCTCTTTCTGCATCATGCTTTGCCAGAGATCACGACGTCAAAGAAGAAGCCATAGTCTTGCAGGTTGCCAAGGTCTGGGAGTATTCCATACTCCATAGAATAAGAGATAAGAGGGAAAAAAGACCCAGGATGGAAAGCTCCAGATCCTGTGTCAACTAAGACCTTGGTTTAGTTTGATCTTGACATGCAGAGAGAGCCTGATGCTGAAGTAGCAGCAGGGATAGCTAGAGACATCAGCTGCTTTTCATCCTTCAGCCTCATGTGACACAGTAGCAATTAGAATCAATAAATATGTCAAAAGGATTTGAGCAATGCGGAATCCAGGCAGAGTTTGAAATTTGCCAAATCAAGAACTCACTAATATCAGAACAAACACTAACAATGAATACTACCTATCATTTCCACATCAAAATGGATATTTAAGAGAAGAGAGCAGATTTCAGAACTCCTTTATTGTCAGTAATAAGGAAAACATTTAATATATATATATATATATATATATATATATATATATATATCAGTCATGTGAACTAAGAGAACAATGCATTCCTGATTGAAAAGAAGAAAACAATGGAGACGCAGCCCAAGGTGAGTCAAACCTTTAACTGCCAAAGAAGAAAATGTTGTATCTGCTATAGTTGCGTTTTCAAGGCCATAGAGGGAACAGTGAACCTAATGAGGGACTGGAAGATTTTAAATGAAGATGTTTAAAGTAAAAAAATGGAATCCCAAGTAATTTCTAGAATGAAGACATAAAATACGAAGTCAGAAAAAGTTAATGGACAGATTTAGCGAATAGAAGAAAGCAGGAGGGGACGGTCAATTCAGAGATGTGGAATAGAGATGGACAATTCTAAAGAGGAGGGGCATCAGAGCTAAAGTCAGGGAAGTTGAATAGAAGCCTGTGGGGAGAGGGAGGGGATCAGCATGAAGGGTAGGGATGACAATGGGTGGTGATGGGTAATACGACCGAAGTACCTTGCTCACCTTCGTGAATATGTCATAATGGGACCCATTTTCAGTCTTTCATTTTAAGTATAATATTTTAAATTTATGATTTGAGAATTCACACATGTAGACCATGTAATTTGGTTACATTTGTCATTCTCTGCTCTCCAGCATTAACTCCCCATGGACACCCACCTCATGACCCCATCTAACTTTGAGTCATTTTTCTTAACTCACTGCCTCTCTTATGGAACATTTTTATACTACTAAAAATAGGAAATGAGTCCCACCTCTGAGACTGGTGAGAGACAAGAAATAATACAACAAATGCTACAGAATCTGAGCCCAGAGGAGGGGGAAATTGGACCAAAATTGCTTACCTATTTGATAGTCGTGAGTGTCCAAAATTTGATGAAAACCACCAAACTCTCAATGTAGTATGGTTAGCAAATGCCAAAGATGGTCAGCTATAAGGGTTTGGTTAAGCACATGGCAGCCAAATTGCTTTAAACAGAGCGAGTGAAGAAAGCAGGAAATGAAGAGATTCAGGAGGGGACTGGAAACATAAATCATGAAGGGTTCCTCATGAGAAAGAATCCCAACAATGAGTTCCTTTTTACCATTTGTTTAAGGAAATAGTAAGAGGTCTCTTATAGAGACTCCGGGGTCTTCTCTGAGAGCCAACATGGACTAAAGATGCTTCCACATAAAAGAAAACTAAGGGCTGGTTTAACACAACAAGGAAAATCAAAGTTCAAGGTAAGGGGGTGTGACCAATGGAAGACATGAAATGTATCAAAGGGGTGTATATGTGTGTGTGTGTGTGTGTGTGTGTGTGTGTGTGTGTGTGTGTGTGTGTGTGTGTGGTGTGCATGTGTATGGGTTGGGGGGGCAGGGTATATACATATGTGAGTGAAATGCCTTTGGAAAGTAGACGAGGATGCCGTATCTCTTAGAACTGGAGTTGTAGGCTGTTGGGAGTTTGGAACCCAAACTCTCTGGTCCTTCGTAAGATCAGTGCTCTTAACCTCTGAGCTAACTCTCCAGCCCTTTACTTTTGTGTGTTCAAAAATAAATACTAAGGTTTAAATAAAGTGAGGTCACTTCTTGTGGGGATGATTGTACACGTGGAACAATATATGTAACAAGGGCACAGGTGACTGGAGCCACGTGGAACTTCACTTCTATGTAACTTTTTTTTCATGAAGAACAAACGACAAGGAGTTAAGAAAAAGTACAGTAACTTCTCAAGTAGCTTCTGCTAACCAGAATTTTACAGGGGAACAAAACACACTGCAGAAAATGGATGTGGGAAGGATATTTTTCAATCATCCCCAAGAGGCAGCATAATTGTCATGCTGATGACATGTTAATGATTTAACTCATTCCCTTCAGTGGATGTCATGGACTTTAATGGCCTCATGGAAATCTATCCAAAAATGACTTACACACAAGAGAGTGAACATAGCCATCAACATTGGGGATGAGAGCAGAGATGTTGCTATAGACAATCAAAAGATGATAAGGGCATATTAAGAGGAAATGGTAAATGCAGTCAAATGAAAACGCCATACTATATCAGGGAGACAAAAAGCTACAAATGATGACTGACTTTTCCTCAAAAAGCCAGAAAACAATGTGACCACAAACCCGAAATCCAAGCTCAAAAGGACATACTGGTGAAGACAGAATTGGCCTGATGTAAATTAAAACTGTAGACAAAATTCTCCCTCTCTCTCTCCATCTCTCTCTCTCTCCCTCTCCCCCTCTCTCTTCCCTCTTTCCCTCTCTCCCCCTCTTTCACTCTCTCCCACCTCTCTCTCTTCCTCTCTCCTTCTCTCCTTCTCTCCTTCTCTCTCTCTCTCTCTCTCTCTCTCTCTCTCTCTCTCTCTCACACACACACACACACACACACACATACTCACACCCAATCAATAATTTTCTTTTATCAAAAAACCTCTAAATAGACTCATGGACACACAGTGCAAAGTCGAAGAAATACCATCCACCAGAGAAATTCTCTATCAGAAATGTGAGTAGAAGGAATTCCCAACTTGACATATGAGACCAACAACACAGAAATATTAATGACATCACAAGAAAATTACATGCTGCCATCTCTTATGATCATAGCTTCGGATATCCTTGATGCGATGTTAACAATTTCAATCATGGAATACATCCACAGAATTTAATTTTATATTAAACAAATCAATCAATGTGATTTGCCACTTTAAGAGAATTATGGAGAAGTTTTGCTCAAATTGTCATACCTGTCCTGGGAGAAATAAAGGCTCACTCTAGACAATTAATAACTTGATTATCGTTCAGGCTCAGATTCCTATTGTGGAAATGGTAGTGAAATGGTAGAATCTAATTAATATCGCATTAAGATCTAAGCAGGAGTGTCTATGCTAATGCCAAGAACTAGCCATTTCACACAGTTGCAGGCTTATATTGGATGTGGCTTAATCTGCAGATTATGTTATGCAGGGGAAGGTACTTTGTCCAGAAGTTAATTTTTTTAAAAAAAGTCTCATTGTAATTTTATTCTACTCCTGTCCAAAATGTTCGGGTATTATTCCAAAGAGCTGGGAATCATAGAGCCTGTTGTGACAGAGTTCTGGTTCTAATGACAACTTCACATGATAGGATCAAAAATATTTTAAGAGAAAGGATTTCTATTTTAGCTCATAAGGCCACTGAGGTACGCTTTGACTTGCCAGTTATACACACAAAAGCTACTCCCTGGAACTTCTTATGCATCATGATACCATGTGAGTTGCTCTTCAGTTTAAGAATTAGCAAGATCAAGGTGGGATGGCTAAGAGGTGGCTGACTCTCGATAGGTCTCCCAGGTTTCTACTTACAGGCCAATGCTCTTGTCTAACCTTTCAGCCTTTAGAGACTTGTCCCACATTATTTCAAGGCAGATTGAGAACCAAACCTCAGCCCAGTGCACCATCTCTTTCTAGACCATCTCTGGTGGCCCGTGGAAGACTTCTTAGAACTAGGAATTTCTACTAAACGTTTCTATTAGAGTTTAAATCGATGAAAGTAATTGTGGAAATCTCCTATTCATGAAATTTATGAAAACTACATGTGAGCCCAAAGGGGAAATGCTTAATTACATTAAGTAGAGCTCACGGGCATTGGAAAAGACCAAACAAAACAAAACACCCAAGCCACAGGATCATCTTCACCAATTAAAAAGCCAACGTTTTGCTTTTATTTTTTAATGCATTTTTTTGTCTCTGTGGCATATTTATTGGAATTAAGCTCTTGTAAAAGTTGGATCTACTCAATATAAGGAAGGTTGTTTTAAAATATATTTAAGCATAGGCGCCCTCTGAAAAAAACCTGAAGAGGTTACTCAGTGTGTATGTGTGTCTGTGTATGTGTGTATGTGTGTATGTGTGTATGTGCACACACGTCTGTGTATGTGTGGAGGCTAGTGGTCTAGCCCCAGCACCATTCCTCATGGATTGGGTTGTCCACTTTTTATTTTGAGTCAGAGTCTCTCATTGGCCTTTGATTTGTTGAGTAGGCTAGGCTACCTCACCATTGAGTCCCAGATACTTTCCTGTCTCTATCTCCTCAGTGTCAGAATTTCGATGGAATGCTACTGTGCCCTGAACCTTTCATGTTGATTCTATAGGTCACACTCAGACCTTCATGTCTACAAGGGCAAGCATTTTATTAAATGAATTATAGCCCCAGCACAGGAAGTAAACATTTAAAGCATGCCTTAAAAGATGCTCTCTTTTTAAAAAAAGGTTCTTAACATCTCCCAGCTTTTATCACCTGACATCAAATCCTGAACCTTCCGTTGAGTTGTCATAGACCACCATCCTGACCCCACCCTGATCCCAGCTCCACAAGCCTAGTCCCTGTTATTCAATATACACCCAAACTATGTATCTGGACAATCACGTACCATTTCCATGCTCAATGTCATGCTTCTAGAATCTTGGTTTATACTGTCACCTCTATCTGAATGTCCTTCTGTCTTGTCAATCTTTGTGTTGCTTATTTTTTAATATATTATTTGATTACTTTCCCCAACCTTTTACAGTCAGGATAAACTACTCTTCCACTTGTACGTCTACATATGTAATACATACATACGTACATACATACATACACACATACATAAATACATACAGGTGTGTGTGTGTGTGTATGTGTATGTGTGTGTATGTGTATTGGGACTTTTGCCTCAGTTATATTAATTATAATGAGGGATTGAGAGATTGATGGACCAGGGGCTGGCAATCTAAGCTAGCCCTTAGCTGAGTTTAGTAAAGAAAGTTTCACGAAAGTACAAACACATTGTTTTGTTCTGTAAAAAATATATATATATATATATTCTCCAGTTGATTTTTCCATCATATAAACACATTGGCATCATTGTGGAGTCTGCAGTGACAAAGTCTGCTGTCCCTACTGTCTGTATCTTTATGAAACTTTTGCAATCATCCCTCTACTTGAGTGTGAGCTTCAGAAGACCAAAGATGTAGTCAGTCACCTCTGACCTCCTGACCTGCTGCCCGGTGCTATTCCTGGCTCTTAGGAACGATGCATTATAGTGCTGGAAAGCACCAACCCAGAGGGCCTGCCACCTGCGTCCCAGTCTTACCACTCTAAATGAGAGACTTAAATAGAGGCCAAGAGTCATCTTTGGCTCTGTTTTTATCCCTATGGAATGAGGGTGATACGGACAGACAGCTCACATAGTAAACATAGGGTTACTGTATGGCATGCATACCTTACCCACCACAGACTATTACTATTATTCCTAATTACAAAACGCTACAGTGTCTCAGCAACTAATTTATGTAATCCAGGTCTCACCTCATTTTCATCCTCATTAAAGTGAAAGAGCTGATGCCTTAAGTTTCCTTCCGCGTCTCTATCACCTCACGATTCCTCATGATTCCGTGTACGGTTCACGGTGCCCTGCTGACATTTAGAATGGCTGCGTATGGGCTGCGAAGGTCAACATTTGACCCTGGCTTGCTTAAGAAGAACAGCTGACTCAGCCAGAGTCTGATCTAGTCTCCCAGACCAAAGAAATCAACATTAGGAAAACAAGCTTTCATCCTTTGTGAGCCTAAAAGTCTCTCCACGCCAAGTGCCATTAAGGATGGACTGAGCTCCCTATGACCCTTCTTGCCAAATCAGTTTTCCTCTGAGAAGGCTGCTAACAGAGCATTCTAGCAAGAGGAAAACTAAAGTCAGTTCGCTTTCATTTTTACTCTATATGTTCCCACTTCAAAAATATACTTTCTTGGAGCGTTATACAGAGAATGTTTCCGTTTTAAAGTTAAAAAAAATGTAAGTGTAAATTTAACCATCAAAAAGTAGTGTGATCCCAGAATACAGCAAATACAGAGGCGAATGCCAGCAGCAAACCACTGAACTGAGAATGGGACCCCTGTTGAAGGAATCAGAGAAAGAACTGGAAGAGCTTGAAGGGACTCGAGACCCCATATGAATAACAATGTCAACCAACCAGAGCTTCCAGGGACTAAGCCGCTACCCAAAGACTATACATGGACTGACCCTGGACTCTGACCTCATAGGTAGCAATGAATAACTTAGTAAGAGCACCAGTGGAAGGGGAAGCCTTTGGTCCTGCCAAGACTGAACACCTAGTGAACCTGATTGTTGGGGGGAGGGTGGTAATGGGGGAGGATGGGGAGGGGAAGAGTTAGGAGGATGTTGGCCCAGAAACCAGGAAGGGAAATAACAATCGAAATGTAAATAAGAAATACTCAAGTTAATAAAGATTTTTTAAAAAGTAGTGTGATAATTATATTTTACTAAGCATTTTCAAACTTTTTTTAAAGCTTCCTATTGCCAAAAAGATAGATAATCTCAGACCTAGGGCCTTTCAAAGAGTGACTGGAACTTGCCTGAAGTCAAGCACTTATAAGTAAAACAATAATAATAAAAGAAGCAAACATACTTCAAAACCTCTAAGAAATTGTGCTGCCAATCAAACACAGTGGCCTGATATTTAGCTCAAAACAGAAATGTACTCCTTCCCTTGTTAATGAAAGGACCTTACAGGCTGAGCATGACAGACTATCTTGCAGACATATTTCTAAATTGTTATTTCATACCTAAAGATAAGCATTGTCTATAGTAAGAATTAACAATGTTGATTAACTTAAACACAGGACCTTAAAACCCGGAGAGAGTCGAGGGCTGGGGAGAACTTGAGAACATCAGGGTAAATTTTCTTTTCCCTGCGTCTGACAGTGATTGTTTCTGGACCAGTGACCACAGTGGAACCTCTTGGCTTTTAATAGCAGTTGTGAGCCTGTTAGTGATAACATAGTCTGGTAACGGGAGATTCAGAGGCTACTCTCCGCACCCATAGTAGCACATATTGGTATTCATTTAAAATTTGTTTTGATATGTGACATTTAAATAACAAATCAGTGCTTATGGATCTCAGTGATGTTTGTTGTCTTGTGATTCCTGTGTGTGTGTGTGTGTGTGTGTGTGTGTGTGTGTTTATGTGTGTCTGTGTGTGTATCAGTGCCTACTTAAATAAGAATATAGCCAATATTTCTAAGATGTACAAGAATTTTCTGAGTGCTTTAATTAGGCAAGAAAGAAGAGGTTAGGTAACTCGGGGAAACACATGGAACTTTGTAAATTAAACATGGGCCCACACCACGGCTGCCTTTTATTCTACCCGTTGGCAGATAATAATTACATGTTTTGTCTGTGCTTTTTTTAAGGGCTGTGAATTTTAAATGATAATGCGCCTCTCACCTCAATGTGAGAAATTGAGTCCGTATAATCAGCTCAAGTTATCCCTGCTTCTCTGGTATCCTGTTATTTAAAGCCTACTCTTTTTCGGGAGTTAATTATTATATATTATCTTCCCTATAATTATTTTTTCTTTTTCTGCATCACTTATTTTCGGATGTCACAATTGCATTTAGTTGAATACCAGATAAAAATACACTCGTTTGCTGCGGTGTGCCCTCTTACTCTGCCTCTCTACTGATCTCAATTCCTTCTCATCTTAACTTCATGGAACTCCCCCTCCCCGCTTGTATTTCTTTGTGTTCTTCCAATGACCTCAACTTAAAGCCAGGCAAGATCTTCTCTGCCCTGGGAGAGAGGACTGGGTCT
Organism: Rattus norvegicus; assembly: GCF_021556685.1. NCBI lineage: Eukaryota > Metazoa > Chordata > Mammalia > Rodentia > Muridae > Rattus > Rattus norvegicus. The sequence goes on along the minus strand of NC_141552.1, from coordinate 56,447,991 downwards.
CAGCTGCATTTTGCGTTAACAAATAACTTGTTAGGAAATCTTTTTACTTTTATCTCTCTGTCTCCAAATCCTCAGAGGCCGGATTCTTCAGTTTCAAGGTCACTTGACTATATATGGCCTGTTTTCAGTAGGCTTGGCTGAGAGGTTAGTCATCAGTTGGGGGCAGAAGGTTTTCAAGATTTCAGGGTCTCACATGGTGGCTTGTACTATTAAGTCAAAATTCATTCCATAGTATAAATTGTATGTTTTATTTACCATGCTGTACTAAGAAAACACATGTGTGTGCGTGCACACACACACACACACACACACACACACACACATATACACACACAGGACAGACTCTTACACAGTGGCATTCCACATGATCCAGGAGTAGGCGTGACCTTTCAGAGAAAATGTGATATAGAAATCATATCATTCAGAATCCAATTCGGAGACAGAAGTCACTCGAATTGTTTCAGTAGAGGAAATTTGATTTCAAAAGTCTGTAGGTAAATGTGATGGTTAATTTTGATCACTATACTGATTAGAGGAACACCTATTGGAAATGACAGGGCCACTGCACATAAACTCACCAAAACTTTGGTTACCTGTTCACAGCCTATGTAAGAGAAATGATATAAGATCCCAGCCTGGAAAGGGGAGGGGCTTCTGCGGCTCTACTCCTAGTTGGGGAGCTATAGCCAGTTAGTTTATGACTGCTATAAGATAGAGTCACCTTTCTTGGCGGTTGGCCACTAACGTAGCCCGTGCCCCAGTGGATAACCTTGAAGCCATGGGTAGCCATAGGCATGTGAGCAGCACTAATTAATCTCAAGGAGCTATTTCAAAAAAGAACTTGAAAGCTGGAAGGGCAGGTAGGGAAGGGGAGTGGATGAGAAGGATTAGGGGGGGGGTTGGGGATTTAGCTCAGTGGAAGAGCGCTTGCCGAGCAAGCACAAGGCCCTGGGTTCAGTCCCCAGCTCCGGAAAAAAAAAAAAAAGAAAAAAAAAAAGAGAAGGATTAGGGGACAGGTAAAAATCAAGATTCATTGCATATATTTATGAATCTTTAAATATTAAATTTCTTTACAAAGAAATGCCTAGGCTATTAAGGAGACACGTCTTTTGGTAAATCTCTGAAGTCTTTTCCCAGAGAAGTTTAACTTAGGATAACAATCTGATCTAAGTAGGGGCCTCACCAGTCTCATGAATTAAAATGAGGTTTTAGACTAAATAAAGAGGAAGGAAATGGGGAGAGAACTGGGTACCTTTACTAACCTGCTCTGATGTAATCAAGAAGCCTCACCTTCCCTTCCTTTTATCACTACAGTTGGGAGCTGTTCCTGTTAGCTGCTCCCTTGTGCATTCCCCCACCATGATGGACAATACTCTTAAACACTCCCCCGCTTACACTGCTTCTTCTTAGGTGTGTGGTCACAGATCAAGAAAAGTAGTTAACGCACCAAGAATAATCAGCTGTTCACTAGGTAAGGCAGAAGGCAAAGAAGCAGCCTGAGCTATTACAGGAAGTGATTTCAGCAACAAGTTATCACTGCTGGGGTTGCGTTTGAAAGACTAAAATGCAGTGGTGGAAATGCTAAAAAGTGGTGGCCAAAAAGCTCTTGAGCCTTGAAGACAGGCTTGACTTCATGCAGTCAAGTTCAACTTATTAACAAGGCAACACATATCGTCATCTATAAAATTCACACTCTAGAACTTTTCAATCAACTCACCAACAAATTAATAATGATAATGAAGAAGACGAAGAAGACGAAGACGACGATGACAATGAAGAAGAAGAAGAAGAAGAAGAAGAAGAAGAAGAAGAAGAAGAAGAAGAAGAAGAAGAAGAAGAAAACAAGAAAAAGCATAAAACCAAATCTCTCATTGTGAAGTTGCTATTTTTTTTTTTTTTTTAGTTCTTTTTTTTTTGGAGCTGGGGACCGAACCCAGGGCCTTGCGCTTCCTAGGCAAGCGCTCTACCACTGAGCTAAATCCCCAACCCTGTGAAGTTGCTATTTATACATGGAAATCCTCAGACTGGTTCAATGGCTGCTATAAGTATGAACCGCAGGGCAAAGAAAGATAACTAAGACAATACTCATGGGAAGAGGAGGGAGACAGGCTGACGAGGAACAACAACAGAAAATAAACAACAAACAGCAACAAAACAGGAAGAAGACATCCTGCTTCCTCCTGCAGCCTGGCAGTCTCCTTCCTACACCTAACAAGTCGGGGAAACATGCCTTACATTCCCGCCCACCCCTACTGCCTATGTGTTATTCCTGAGGTATTGATGAGACTCCAAAGCACGGAAAGGATCCCTAGCTAAACCACATAGTCACAAGTCCACTAGGCTATGAGGAGGGGAGAATTGGTCAGGAAAGATATATAAGATTAAAAGCATTGGATTAAAATAAGGATGTATTGCAAATCCAAGAAAACTATATCAAGTATTTTCAGGCACCCTTTTTAAAAGCCCAACGGATGATGTTTTCTCTCACATTAATGTGTGAAAGATTTGACCTTTTGCCTACAGCAGGTCACAAAATCTATTCTCTAGGAAGAAATGAAGGTTCTGTTCAGCACCTAATTATAATTGCTTTCAATTTTCTATTTTAATTTGTGTTATTTTTCAGATAATGTGCTATCAATATCTGTCTGCAACGTACTTTGGGGTCATACTCTTAAGCAGTTATAATTCCCGAGGCTGTTAGGCGGAGGGGCAGAGTGGAATACAGCCGCATCTGCCGCCACGTAGAGGCTCGGAAATTTGTCAACAGGTGTTTGTAATTGTAAAATACCCTCTTTGTGTTAAAACAAGATAATTGCACACAGGCATTTTCTGCTACTAAATAAATTTTGTTTATACCGATGTTGGCCATTTTTAGCACGGAGTCACATTAGACTTGCTGTTTTCTAAAAATATTTGCTAGTCTGTGAACAAAAGGGAATTCAAAGAGAATAGCATTCATGGCAGTTTGCACGGGAACTCAAGAAAACTGGCCTACTGGGTATGGGTGAGCTAAGGCTTGTGTGATATACCATTTTAATAACAGTTGTGACATAGTATTTAACCGCAGTCGTGTGGGAACCGCTGTTCTCTACAAATCTCCACTATATTCAAGTATGCTTCCAGAAGGCTTGGGTGGTGATCTGGAATTATGGATTTTAGATTATAGCAATAATTCAAATAGTTTTTTGAGAAAAACATAAAGATGATAAATGAGGCTGAAAAACAGCATACAAGTTACATCCCTCTCAGGAGAGTCTATCGTCTTACAACAGAACGGAGGGAAGGCCAACATTTACAAACTATTAGGAAATACTGTTTTCTTTAAAGTTATGATTCAGTCATTCATGCAATGAGGCTTTATTAATTAAGTCTTCTATTTTAAGGTAGAGGTAAATGCTAGGGAGGGGAAAAAAATGACCAAGCCTTTGAACGCCTTTACAGAGGTATCAATTAATCATAGAGACAATATTTTTTATCCAGAAAACAAGTTGAAAACAGGTTAGAGTGTTAATTAATTACAGCAGACTTTTCATAGTATCCAGGGAGATAATCCATGATGGATTTCAGATGGGAGAGAAAACTTACTTCTAATTAGTTTTGGTGGGGAAGCTCAAAAGTGAAAGGTTGCCTGCAATTTACCCAAATGTATCTGCCTCCAGGCTTACATTCCTGGACCCCCTATCAGCCTACCTTTCCCCCTGTCTCCACATCTCCATGAGATTCAGAGTTGTCCTCTCTGGGGTTAACCATAGACGTTTTATTATTCTATAATATGGGCTCTGTTCTACTGCTTTTAACTTGCATTTGCCCTTCTGGCTCTCAGGCTCTCCTGTGCCCCATGCAGGCCCTGCTCTGAGAAGAGCCAATTGGCTTCTCAGACCTGATCTTGCTTTCTATGTGCCTGCCCCTCACCCCACCCCTCCACTATTATTCTGGTTGCTAGAGCAGTTTTGGGGTGTTAGTTTCAGGTTAATAATTTTGGCAAGAGCATCTCCTTCTGAGGTAATTTTAGGATCTTTCAATGTCACCTGTCCTATAGAGACCAACATTCCTTGGAAAGTGAACTGGTTTGCCCCCACACCATCAATGTAGTTTCTTTATATCTCATGAAGAGGTTGATAATCTATGGAAGAAATGAAATTGATGCATAATAGGAGGTGGGTAAAATCAGGAAAATTCCAGTTCTTGGCACAAACACATTTATGTATTTTGTCTAGTAGGAGTAAAACAGTCTTACTTGGGAGAGAAAGTTCACAGCACCTGATTTGAGCCAAACTTTCTGTATAGTATTAGTTACTAGTTGGGTATGGGAATGTTAAGACATGTTCCCATATGTAACTGGAGATTTAATTTTGCTATTTGGCCTTTGATGAATGCCTGGGATCTCAATCTCTGGATTCAATACCATGTAGTGTTTCTCACAGATGACCCACACTGCCCATATGCAGATGCCTGATATGGCTAGAAGATTCTAGAATACATTCTAGAAGATTCTTGAATCATCAGGGAGTCTGGATCTTGGCTCCGCTCTCCACAGATGAGTCAGTGATTTGTTCTCGTCCTTCCAAAGTTTTTAAATTTTAAGTGTAAAAGTAGCAAATACCACTAAAACCAGCGAGAGAGAAGAAACATTACTTTCAAGGTATAGTCAACAAAACCAGCCAAGGGACTATTCAAGGAGCTTTAAGGCTACATATGGAATTCAAGAAAACAGTTCAAATTCTATGCCTGCTAATTGATTAATCTCCAACATCTGTAAAGAATTCTTGTAACCGAGTTACAAAAAATTTAATAATCTGGTTGAAAAATAGTTTAAGAATCTAAATATCATATACACATGCACATGCACATGCACATGCGTGCGCATGCACACACACATCTATATCTGTATCTGTATCTGTATCTATCTATCTATCTATCTATCTTTCTTTCTTTCTTTCTTTCTTTCTTTCTATCCAACAGACTCAGTGTTACCATTATTAGGGTATATATGAAATGCACAATTGATACATGATTGTTGATACATTATATGGGTGATTGCAAAAGGCAACAGCGTTTCCCATGTGGTAGAGAGATTAGAATTTTACACATAGATGGTGAGAATGCAGTGCGGTGCAGCTGCTGTAGGAAACAGGACAGAGACCCATCATCAAATGGACAAAGGAGCTGGCAACACTCCCAAAAGTTCCTCGGGGTATTTACTCCATTCCCCTCAAATGAAAGGAAGATCTCAAAGAGATTCTAGCCCACCCTTTACTATTCCTATGACAAAAGAAAATGTGGAACAGTGAGCAGTGGATTAAGTTTCCGCCTTAATAATGAAATGCTGTACATTTGACAGTTTGGCTAAGATTTGAGGGTGCTCTGGAAGATTGTACAGAAGCCTCATCACAGAGAGACTAGTGCTGATTCCACCTAGAGAAGACATCCACAGTGGCCAAGGGGTGTCAAGCTGAGTAGCTTGGTTCTAGAGGGTGGAGGGAGGGAGAGATGGGAGTTGTTAGCAACTGCATGAAGTCTCAGCCAAGCTGGATAAGTGATCGTCTGTGTGCCTTTGTGCTTGGAAAGTGACTCTGGCCCAGCTCTGGTTCCCTGTGGTTTCAGGTGTACTGGCACTTCGGATTTCACAGCTTCCTGTCATCCATGTCCTCCAACAGCTGTTAGTCACTGGCTTACTCTTTTACTTTATTTCATTGTGGTAAAAACACTTAAAGGAGTTCTTTGCAAATCCTAAGTGTGCAATACGTTAACTGTTAACTGCAGATAGGAAGTTGCGAAGGAGATCATCAGGTTTGGAAGAGGGCACCTTTGATCCGAGGCCTCTCAACAGCCTGAGCACGCTATTTCTTTTTCCAGATGCTTTAGAACAGTGGTTCTCAACCTGTGGACCACGACCCTCTTGTGGTCAAATGACCCTTTCACATACCATTGGAAAGCACAGCTATTTACATTGCAATTCATAACAGTAACAGAATTACAGTTAAGAAACATCAGCAAAAATGTTATGATCACCATTGGGTGATCATTGGGTGATTGGGTGTTATGGTCACCATTGCATGAAAAAAAAATGGATTAAAGGACTGAAGCATTCTGAAGCATTAGGAAGGTGGAGGACCACTCCTGTAGATTCTAAAGTTTAGAAGATAGCGGGGTCAGATCCAACAATGGAACTGTTTAAATCTTGAGCGGAAAGATTGGAGTTTGAAGAGCTTCCTGATGGTTTCTGCTTGATCTTTATTGTTTCAGGGCCCTGCCTGTGTTCATATCATGAAATAAGAGTCACAAAGTCACATCTGAAGCTTGCTGGTCATTAGAGAGATTATGCTGGCAGTTGATAGAAGGCTTATGAAAGCACATTTGATAACTGCCTAGAAGCCTTAATGCCACAGACTCACCAACCTCATAGGCACTGTAAATATAGATAATAGGAAAAATATATAATGGTACCCTGAAGGCAGCCAAAACCAGAGACGAGGCTGGGATCTGAGGTTTCATTTATTTTTTATAATGGCCTAAATTATTTGGATAAATTATGACATGCCTGTTGGACTGTGTATCAATGGGTCAGACATTTGAAACAGTGGTTTTGCTTTTCCGTGTAACACAAATTGGAATTTCAGCTATATTAAATACAAGGCAAATAACAGGCCTGGCTATTTGAACTCAAGGAAATTTTGGAGTTTCTTTGGTGGGGAGGGTTCTTTCTATACTTCTACATATTTATTTTCTAAATATTTAAAAGATCTGTCAAATGGACACAAGAGAGGGACACAGAAAGGGAAGGGAAGAGAGAAGTAAAAGCTGGTTTACCTTCATAGACATAGTTGGTGCACCTGTTTATGCCGGCATCACTTAGTGGCTGAGAATCTTGCTCCTTTAAGTCTGTAAACTATTATGCTCTTACCTTGTATGTGTGTGCATGTGTGTGTGCATGTGTGTGTGTGTGTGTGTGTGTGTGTGTGTTTCTGTCCTGTGTCTTCATTTCATATCTATTGCTGTGAAAAGACAACATAACTATGACAACTTTTAGAAGAAAACATTTACTATTGCTCATGATTCCAGAGGGTCATCTAGGCAGACAGGCATGGCCCTGTAGCAATAGCTGAGGATTTACATCTAAGCAGTAAGCCTGAGGGGGAGGGACAGAGGAATAAAGGAAGGGAGGAGGAAGGGAGGGTGGGCAGGGGGTGGGGAGAGAAAGAGAGGGGGGGAGGGAGGGAGGGAAGGAGGGAGGGAGGGAGGGAGGGAGGGAGAGAGAGAGAGAGAGAGAGAGAGAGAGAGAGAGAGAGAGAGAGATTCCAAGCTAACTTGGAATCACCAGAAGTTTTTAAACCTGAAAGCCCATCCCCAAGTGACATACCTTCTCCAACAAAGCCACACCCCTAATCCTTCCCAAAGTATTCCACCAACTGCTTACTAAGTATTCAAATATTTAGACCCATGGAGATGGTTTTTATTCAAATCACTATACCTGGCCTGCTTCTCTCTCCCCCTCTTTGTTATTTTTCTGATCTGCCATGTGATGTTTTGTTGAGGTCTTACCTCTATGAATGCTTCTGAGTTAACTAAGATTACCCTCACGCCTTCACTCTCCTTTCTACTCAGTCCTGTCAGGCTCTTCTCCTCCCCACAAGTCCCTTTACCACAGTCATGTCTTTTTGTTTTGTTTTATGACCCACTAAATTTAAGTCAAGGTTGGGAACTCTCTGTTGGAGTTTGGTAGACTCATTGGCACAAAACTGAAGTTGGTGACTGCCCTTCCCCCAGAATCTATCAGTAGTCAATGTTTTATTGAAGAAATAATCACTGAAAAGGGAATTCTGAAATTTATAATATTATCAAATGTTAATCTCTCAGAAGGAATCATACTATCTTTTTTTTTTACAAAGGCTCAATATTTTTGCTCACAAATGAAATATTCGTTAATAATACTCTACAAAGGGATACTTGTTTTAAATATCTCAAACCACAACATTCATGGCTGGCATGCTATTCACAGACATAACAACAACTGTCTGCCAGCCAGACTCCTGGAAGGAAAGGACGGAACACTCTGTGTGAACTGAAGGGAATTTAACACAGAGACCAGGTGCACAGAAGAATGAAATCACGGGCAAGGGTAATGGAGGATCACCTAGAGTCTTGTCCTGGCAGGAAGCTGTTCCTATGCCAAGGTCCAAGCATTAAAAAAATGATAGGCAAGTCCAGAACCTGGAGAAAGTTTAGCAGCAACAAGAGTGTCACCTGACAGGCACTATGGCTCCAGGTGGACAGCTACAACCAAAACACTGTAATACAGACGAGGAGAAGGAGGAAGAGGAGGAGGAGGAGGAGGAGGAAGGGGAGGAGTAGGAGGAGGAGGAAGGGGAGGAGGAAGAGGAGGAGGAGAAGGAGGAGAAGGAGGAAGAGGAGAAGGAGGAGAAGGAGGAAGAGGAGGAGGAGAAGGAGGAGAAGGAGGAAGAAGAGGAGGAGGAAGAGGAGGAGGAGAAGGAGGAAGAAGAGGAGGAGGAAGAGAAGGAGGAGAAGGAGGAAGAAGAGGAGGAGGAAGAGAAGGAGGAGAAGGAGGAAGAAGAGGAGGAGGAAGAGGAGGAAGGGGAGGAACTAGGAAAGTCAACATCCTGTCTTCTTTGTCTTCTGAATTACAAACATTGAAATCAGTTGGATGTTGAAGAGGTAGGAAGCCCAGCAAAAACAGGAGGGTTCCTTAAATACAGACATTTGGGGCTCACCCAGTCTTTCTGTTCTTCAGTCTGCCTCCTCTGCCTACTCCTCCTTCTCCAAGTTCTTCTCTTAAGTCTCTTCTCTCTGTGTGTTTTTACACCTCCAAACAAAACACATACCAACAGAGGGGAGACCATGCATTTCCCTCCATCACTGCGGTATTCCAAGGGAACTTAATTTAGTCGGCCTCTGCATGGAAGATAAATGGCGACTTTAACCAGGACTGTTTTCAGTGTACATGGTGACTGAAAACAGCAGGGGCAACAGTTTCCTACAGTGCCCCCCGGAAGCCACAGCACTGGTTCTGTCAACCACCCAACTTGCTCCTCCCACCGGGGGGGATCTCTAGATCCCCATTGTTCTTGTCAGTACTGTCTTCCTTCCCTTGGAAGGAACCCAAGTATTGTACCCCTCTCTCTGTTTACTATGTTCCCAGGACCATTACTCCTGGTATATGATCTCTACGATGCACACAGTGAATTTCTGAATCCCAATGTGCCTATTTTGGGCAGCAATTTCCTCTTAGAGGTCTGGATCAATAAGCCCAGTTGGTAGAGAAACTCGCACTCCCACCTTATCTCTAGTTGTTCAGGAACTTGATCAGCCCAAAATGCCTGGGGTGACAGGAGTTCCAATTTCATGAGATCACTGCTGTGTTCACGGGGAGATTTCTTTTTCTTTTGGATGTGCCCTTCTCTGACAAGTTTTCTGGGTCAAGAAACAATTCCATTAGAAGATTATTTGGTGTGGTCAAGGTTCTGTACATCGAGGTTAACCCTTGGTTCTGTGACCCAAGGTAGCAGTTAAGAACCGCTGCTTTACATCTTATGAGACTTGGATCCTGAAGCCATGGGAGTTAATCCATATGGGTTATTATGAAGGAACATAGGCCACACAAAAATGCCAGCAATAATAAGATGTTTCTAAATGTTCAATGGCCCAATATGAATTCAAAATCAAATGCATGATGAATCTAAGATGTTTCAACCTTTCCGTATTCATGTTACATCATGGGGGACTTGACCTTAGACTTGCTTCTGAATCTACAAAGCCTGCACTTTACAATAATGCCAATGAGTATTGCATGGGATACCCCTGTTCACTAGATACTTGTATGTCAACAATCCTATTTTACAGAATATACAGAACTTTCTGCTCTTCTAAAAGCATAGTGGTTGAACCGGAAGCAAAGGCTTTTTAATATTTTTTGACTGTCATTCCTAAGCATTAGAGTCTATCTTTAGATTGAGCTGTGTTCAAATGCTGGCTTTTTAAAACATTCCTATCTCGGTGTTGACTTGAGTGTCACAGAACACCACTCAGTGAGTCTTGGCTTGAGATTAGGACAGAATTTCCAACACTTTCCAAAATGGCCCTAAACATAATCCGCCATCTTACTTTGCAGATTTATGTGAAGCCGTGTCCTCAGCACTGATGCTTATAAAAGGGAAATATCAGTGAACTCTGGAAAACATTGATGACAGTCACTGTCATGCGCTTTCAAATAATCAGCCAAGATTTAATTTTTCATGTGAAAATAAACAAGCACATCCATCTCATGAGAATGTAAATTTACTTTCACCTTCAATAAATGGCAAAATTATATGTACGCCAAAGAATTGTTTTGAAATAAATTTTCTCCATGATTTTCAGTAAATATTTGACTTGTATATCTGTTTTAAATACCTATATACAAAGCATAAGCAGAATTCTTGGGTGGAAAAGCTCCTGTGACCGAGAGAATAAGATCTCTGGGTAGCATTGCTCATGGGCCAGGTCAATCCCTGTGCCAAGACACCAGCCCTGGGAAGTTGATCTCGTTTTAAGCCAGCCCTCTTCCACCTGTGGTTTATGACCCCTTTGGGATTGAATGACCCTTTACAGGGGTCACACACCAAATATCCAGCATATCAGATACTTATATTACAATTCATTCCAATAGCAATGTTATAGTTATGAAGCGGCAGTGAAACTAATATTATGGTTGGAGGTGGGAAGTCACCACACTATGAGGAACTGTATTAAAGGGTCACAGCATTAGGAAGGTTGAGAATCACTGCCTTAAGCCATGCTAAAGCCATAAGTGGAGTAATTATTCCTACAATGAAATTCTGTACTTCTCTTTTCCAGAATCCTTGTGTCGTTTCTTACAGAGCTTAGCCATGAAGCTTGGTAATATTGCCTGTTTTCTGAATTAATCAGAAAATCAGAAAAGCATAACATTTCCCCTTCTTCTCCTTCCTTCCCTCTTCCCCCTCCCTCCTCCTCTCCTCTTTCCCTCCCCGTTCTCTCCCTCCTCCTTTCCCTCTCCTCCCTCCTCCTCCGTCCTCATATTCTTTCCTTCCTCCTTCTCATCTTCCACCTCCTCCTTCTTCTATTTCTCTTCTTCCTGCCTTTGCTCTAGGTATGCATTCCCCACACTCTAACCTTTCCCAACCTGTCAGGGCTCTTTACTCTTTCTCTAAAGCTCTTCTCCCCACTAGGTGCTATTTGTCTATCAATGCATCTGACCTCCATGCCAGCTCATATAGTATGGCTTTTTTCCTTCTTCCTCCATCGTTCTTCTCTTGGCAGCAGCTGAGATGTACAGTCTTACAGTGTGCCTCCTGTGTTCTCGTGCACATGCACGTGTGTGTGTGTGTGTGTGTGTGTGTGTGTGCGTGTGTGTGCTTCAAAGCTAATAAAATTGTCTTTAACCTTCAGAAGAAATGTCTTGGGTGAAAGGGGTCATGATGCAAACCGTTTAAGAAGCCCTACTGTTGGAAAACCAGTTAGCCTTTCGGGGTTGTCATTAATTAATGGAATTGTGGCCGAGCCACTGCCGTGCTCTGTTGACACTGCTGCTTCCAGCTGATAAGGCTGAAGGACCAAGCTCTACAATAGGGTTAGTCCATGGCTGCAATTTCATCACCACAAAATGAGCTCCTCAGACAGGTGCTGTAGGTATGGGTTCATTCTTGTCATTGTGACAAAACACACAACCGACACAACTTAACGATGTGAATTTATGTGGCTCAGGGTTTGACAGGAGCCATCTAGGAAAGATTGTGGCAAGCAAGTGAGTTTCTTGGAGTGGCCCACTGTTTTGCATGGCTGTGACGGGTGCCCTGTGGAGAGGCAAAGACCCCAAAGATTCTGTCCTAGGATTGGTTCTCCTTGCTGATATGCTTTTCCTGTCACTGATACATAGCCTAATGGTTCCTGGGCATCAGCTCACCCTATTGGGCAAACTTCCTACAGATCAATGACAATGAACTTTCATGAATTAATGCTGTTTAGATGAATGAATGCCTTTATTGCATTCCTCATTTGATTCAAATAAATTTAGAAACAAAGTTTAAAGAGATGGTTTTAGTTGTTTGGCCAGAGAGATGTAATAAAGTTAGAATCAAGAACAGAATGTGCCTCCTTCTAATAGAATAGTAAGTAAAGGGTACATTATAAGGAATAATGTGAGTTTTCATAAACTGCACCAAGAAGAGATATAGGCTTGGGACAAATTTCTGATCAAGGGAAAACATTCATTCTAGGTCAGGTTCAAGGACAAAGCAACAGGTGTGCAAGGCCATGTGAAACTTGCCTTGAATTTATAATAGGCTTATAGAATGAAATGAAATGAATTTATAATGGGCTTAAAGAATGAAAAACTGCTTTCAATTAACTATACACATCATTTTGTAACTCCCTCTTTATGTAACATTTCATCTATGAGGTAATTTTACAAAGAACTTTTGTCTAAGAAAATATAAAAGAAGGCCAGAGAGAAGAAATGAAGTGCGATATTTGGAACTCAGTCCAATTTACCAAATGTAAATATTTACATGTCTCTCTATGTGTATATACATACATACATATGTAGGTATATATGTATATATGTAAGTATGCATGAACACTTATGGAATTGTTGAAACAGTTGGTCAGGCCCAGCCTAAGTGTGTATGTATGTATGTGTGTGTCTATGTGTGTGCTTGAATTCTCCCTTTCTTCTTTTTCTTTTCTCTGTGGCTCATGAAGAGTTAATGGACTCCAAGCCTCTTGCCTGGCCAGTGAAGGGCCCTTGAGTCAGAGAGGAAATAAGACTTGTTTTTTTTTTTTAATCCCCTGCTATCAGCAGGAGTCAAATTACCAGAAGGTAGAGGTTTTAGGCCACAGAATCACAAAGAGTTAAAGAAAGAGAAAATTTACCAAAAGGAAGTTACTTTTGCTCCTGCAATCACAGCTTTTGCACTCATGATCACCAAAGCCACCCTTCCTTGCCTGCCTCAGTACCTGGATGCTATGGCTGTCCAGTGGCAATGTTTGAATTCAGGCCATTGTGGCAGGGAATGGAAGGTGGTAGCAGGAAGGTGGCAGCAGGATGCTACAATGACTCTGCATGTCCTGACAGAGTAGGGAGCAGAGAAATGAAATTGGAATCAAGGGCAGGCTACCACCCTCAGGACTGTCCCTAGTAATCAAATTATGCCAGCTGGTCACCGTGTCTCAAACTGTTCCATAGCCTCCTTAAACAGTGTCACCATCTGGGGGGCCACGTGATGAGAGCATGAGTCTGAGGAGGACATTTCTCATTCAAACTGTAAGATAACACAGTTTTGGTTGGGATATTGATGAAGACATTATAGACTTAGCAGAAGCTTTGAGGACTGAGAAGGTGACTTTGTTTCCTACTATATGTGTATTCCTCTGAGGAACAAAAGCTGTATCTTGGGTTGGGTAGATACCCATGCAAGCACAAGGGTCCAAGTTTAGTCTCCGGAACCCACATAAAAAGCCAATACAATAAAGAGGCACCTTTAATCCTAGCACTCAGAGGTGGACATGGTTGAATTTCTGGGATTGGTCAACCAGTCTAGCCAAGTCAATGAGTAGAATGTCCTACCTCAAAAACTGGGCAGCTCCTGATGTACAACACCCAAGGTGACTCTCTGGCCTACACACACACACACACACACACACACACACACACACACACACACACACACATACAGCTGCACACATATATGAGAGGGCACTCAGTTTCTACTTCCTCTCAATCGATTAGACAATAAAATAAACTTATATCTTTCATGGTAAGGTAAACTTCATGCAATCCATGTGACTTAGAAGGCAGCTGGCACATCAGGACATCAGGGAGTGGATCTTCAGGTACCATATCTGCTTCAGTACTGACATTTGGTGCTGGATACTTGGTCCTCAGCTTTAGTAGAGCTTGATTATATACAGGAAGAAGATCATCAAGCTATTGAGCTCATGTATAGTTCTATTCTTCCTACCCCAGCTATGGAATACACAGACCTATGGAGCAAGGACCAACATAGATGGAAAAAGGGGCATCTTCTATTCACATAGAGTCATTTGTTTATTGATTATATTTTCAAGAAACTTCTTAAGAAATGTGGTATAACTCATAATAAAATATTTATTGTTTTCTGAAAGTCATGTCCTGCTCCTTCCAAGAATATAATTAGGGCCAGCTGGACAGTTTTTATGTATTAGATTCACGCCCTAAGCCATTGGCCTCATTCGTTCGCAGTCTGCCGTGAGAATTTCTCATTAAAAAAAAATTTTTTTTTTACTGTGGATGCCACTTGATGAACAAATTAAATTAATCAGTCACAGAGACTGTTAATACCTTTTCAGGGTGCTAAAGTCGATTTATTAAATGCTAAATCCCAAGAGAGTGCATGCCCATAAATAAATTCAGCCTACATTTAATAGTACTGTCCTTCATTCATATGCTTCTGATGTTGACAGGGGGATTTGGAGATACTGAGATCTCTGCCTCAAGTATGCTTCACTTAATTCCCCATGTCAAGTGTCAGGATTCCACTTCTACTTTTCCAAGGCTTTACTTCAGCATTAGAGACCTACGGGATGCATGATTAACTCTATAGGACAGACACAGGTAAATATTAGACTGAAGGCTGCTTGTTAATTTACAGTGGCCAATATTTTGAATTAATAGTTCAATACTCTAAAAGTGGCTTTCCTTTCATGGACAGCCCCCGAGGGCATTCATGAAGAGTTACCCATAGTCTCAGTGAGCACTAGTCTTGCTTTATAGCCAAGTGCCAACCTTGACCTCAGTCCACCCTTCATCTGTCACCCCTCTGTTGACTCAAGTAGCCCTAGTGTTGTGACTACAAACCACAGAGTTCCAAGGCCAGTTCTCTGCACTGATGAAATATTCTTAAGACCTTCTGCTGCATTTCCCCTAGGAAGGAAAGTTTAGGGAATCCCTCTATTGCTCATCACTCTAACTGTTAGGGGCTCCTACAGGGGACAGTTGTCACAATCAGAGTCAGTTGATGAGCATTTAATGGTGTGCCATTGAATCACCAAGGGACTGCTGATGGCTGGAAACTGTTCCCTCTGTCATGCATGAAAGGCTGTGGGAGGAAGCTGTTGCTGGAAGGAGACAGACACTGTAGCAGAGGGAAGGAAAAGTGACAAGGGTTTCAGATAAAAGGATCAACCAGTGACAAAGCCATCATCTGGCAAGGAAGGAGCAGAAAGGACAGAGGTACCTTGGCTTTATCCTACAGGTCACATACCTAGCTCTTGCTGGTTCTTCCTCTGACTTCTCTTTCTCTTCCTCCTTTGTGTGTGAGAGTGTGTGTTGTGTGTGTGTGTGTGTGTGTGTGTGTGTGTGTGTGTGTGTGTGTGTGTGGTGTGTGTGTGTGTGTGTGTGTGTGTGTGTGTGTGTGTGTGTGTTGTATGCATGTATATTTATGTTTTTGTAGAAGCCAGAGGTCAATGTTGAGTGTTTTTCTCAATCATGGTCACATGATTACAATGATGACAATGACAGTGATGATTGCATTTGAGGCAGAGTTTAGTCTTTCCCTAGATTTAGTCTTTCTAGAGCTTAGTACTTTGGTTAGTCTTGCTATCCAGAAAGCCCCTGGGGATCCTCATTTCTGTACCCAGCCCAGGGGTTAGAGATATGCCACGGTCCCCAGAAATTATGGGAATTCCAAAGATCTGAACTCAGAGCCTTAGGCTTGTAGCCAAGTCCGTTATTCGCTGAGCCATCTCCACAGCCATCTGGATCTCTAAGCCCTACCTACAGCTACTTGAAAGCAGATGAACTAAAAAGTCTGGAGATTTTAGCTTTGCAAGACACAGAGTAAAGAAGAAAGGAAAGAAAGAAGGGAACCTTGACCAGAAAGCAGTAAACGATGGGCAAGGAGGATAACGTGACTATAATGTGTGTTTTGGGAGTACTGTGAAATGAGTTAAGCAGTACTGGGTGGTGACATCCTACTTATATCTTTACCTTCCTAGAAGCTCACAGGGGTTTGTTGTCAGTAAACTGTCAATTGTCTTTTAATTTTTCTAAAATACCCATGAGTTTTCCTTTTTAGACATTTTAGGTATGCTAAGGCTCAGAAACAGGGAAGCTTGACATCTTGGTTGAAAATATGGAGGATCTAATGGAATCCACTCCTTAGAATAGAACTTTGGGGTTCTTAACTGTTTGGCTGGCAGTAGACAAAGAAAATAAGACAAACGAGTTTTATTGAAGTATTCAAGCAGGGTAGAAAGTATTCATGCTGGCAGGGTAGAAAGTATTCATGCTTGGCAATCAGGGATCTGGTTTTGAATCCTGGTTTCGGTGAGTTGTTCTGTGATAAAACATGGCTCTTGGCTGACCCCAAAGGCCTGTGAGACAACAGATTTCCCCCCACCCAGTGTGGTGTTGTTACAAAGAGGTGAGAACTATAAGAAGTGGGGCCTGGTGTTTGTGAGGGCCTGGCTCATTGAATGTGCGCTCCTGAAGGAGGAATGTAGGTTCTTGTCGTCCTCTCTTTTACTTCCCAGCCAAGAGAACTACTTGCTTGAAAAGTCTTGACTCAGCTACATGTGCTGACCCTCAGCCCACAGCAATGAGGTTTTAAAAAAAGAGGACTGCCAAAACATTGACCCAAAATAAACACTTTTACTCTATACGTTGAGTATCTCAATTGCTTGTCATAGTGACACAAAGGTGAATTGCACACAGTAAACTGGAGAGATTTCTTACAGCCTAAGTCATGAACTCATAATGAAGGTCTAATCCTCTTAATATCAGAGAATGTGAATTAAAGTTAGCACATTATGAAGAAGCATCTGCTTAGCAAGGGGTTGTAAGGTAAGACCTAACCAAAGCCTATCTTTTTTTTTTCTGTAGCATCATACCTAAGCTTTATTCACGGTTCAGAGTTGCCTCAAAACCTTCTGGGAGCTCATAGGGGATGTTATTTCTAGAAACCAGATGAGGTATAATATATCTTTCCAATTTCTAAGCACTGTCTTCCCCAGCAGAATGTGAAAGGAAGGATGGCAGAAAGCCCTCATAGGAAGACAGTCAGGGCAGGGGAACGCGCTGCCTTATTCCTTCCCATGCCTACTGCATGATTGGCAACCAGAGAGTCCGAATTAGTAATGAAGAAATAACTCCTCGGTGGGTGAGCATGAGAATGCATTATGAAGGAGACGTGGTCCATTTTTCATGCAGACAGACATCTCGTGCTCCCTCGGCAGCAGTTAGAGTTAAAGCTGGTACACAGTGAATGAGAACTGGATGTCAGATTACAAAGGGCTACACTGGTGAATCTAATTTTTTCTTCTTCTTCCTGAGAGACAACATTCATGGGTGGTGGGAGGAAGAAATAGAAGAGAAGGATGGAGGAGAGGAGAAAGAGCTTCATTGTCATGTGGCTCATTGGAGGTGTGGCAGTTTTAAGCTCCACATGGGTGTCCATCCCTGTGACATTCTGTGTTAGCTGCAGCCCAACTCCAAAGAGACAGATGTACTTTGCCACCTGTCTGCTCAACAGGAAGTTAAATATCTCCATCCTACTTAACTGTCTAGTAAGGGTCTATTGCTAAATATTTCTAAATGCATTATGCATAGTGTTTAAAAATTACATTCTTTTTTCATGGTCACTATGTTGAACTATATTGCAAGGTTTTTTTTGATGACTTTTTTTAGATAATATTTCTTTACTTTCATTTCAAATGTTATTCCCTTTCCTGGTTTCCTGTCCGTAAGCCCCCATTCCTCCCCCTCCCCTATAAGGTATTGCCCCCATCCCTCCCCCTTTCTGCCCCCCCACCATATTCCCCTGCTCTGGGGGTCTAACCTTGGCAGGACCAAGGGCTTCCCCTTCCACTGGTGCCCCAACAAGGCTATTCTCTGCTACCTATGCAGTTGGAGCCCTGGGTCAGTCCATGTATAGTCTTTCGGTAGTGGTTTAGTTCCTAGAAGCTCTGGTTGGTTGGCATTGTTGTTCTTAGGGGGTTGCAAGCTCTTTCAACAAAATGCGGATGCTCCCACTCCTTCTTAAAAGGGGGAAAATATCCTAGGAGGAGATATGGAAGCAAAGTTTAGAGCAGCGACTGAATGAACGGCCATTCAGGGCCTGCCCCACATGTGACCCATATATATATATACAGCCACCAAAACTAGATAAGATTGATGAAGCTAAAAAAATGCATGCTGAAAGGGACTGGATATAGATCTCTCCTGAGAGACACATCCAGAGCATGTCCAATACAGAGGTCAATGCTAGCAGCAAACCACCGAACTGAGAACAGGACCCCCTTGGGGGAAATTAGAGGAAGGATTGAAAGAGTTGAAAGTTTTGAATAGAACAAGAAAAAAAAATAAGGTAAGAGTACTGTTTCCTAGAGGTTCCAATGAGTAACTCACCTTAGCATAGCCATTCTGCATCTAGCATGTCTCCCATGGAAATACGGAAGGTAATAGATGATTTTAATCTATTTAATTT
This sequence comes from Rattus norvegicus, assembly GCF_021556685.1. Lineage (NCBI taxonomy): Eukaryota > Metazoa > Chordata > Mammalia > Rodentia > Muridae > Rattus > Rattus norvegicus. Next base: position 56,429,494 of record NC_141552.1, on the reverse strand, counting down.
GATAAAGACAAAGTGTAATGTCACCTCCTATGATGAATATCTACCACAAGTTTTATAATATCTGACAAAAAGTGCACCGAGCTTTAGGAACTGGTGTGTGTGTAGATTGCTAAATAATGTTCAATAAATGTCATTTTTCATGAAATAGTCTCATTTGAACATTTATACTGCTTAGTATGGATCCAACCTACTTTACAATCCCTAGGAGTAGTTGATTTGGGGAACACAGTATGCACTGTAGCCCATTGCCCCCCCTTTTTGTATAAACTATCATCATTGAAATAATAATTATCAACCAAATTAAGTATGTTAGTTAAGAATAGAGTGCACATCTCAGGGAACATACACTGACTCTTGTTTTTCCCGACACAATGCAGGCTTGATTTGATCTGTCAACTGGCGACATAGAGTAGGCAGTTAATTGTCTAAAAGCCAGAGCATTCACTCGCACATCATAGAGTGAGATTTCTGGGGGAAAAATGTCTTTTATTAGTTCTCTCAAGCCATTTGTTTTATTTTCTTCCCCTTATGGTGTTTAACACATTCGATTTCATATTGATTTTTTCAGTCCTTTCCAGGGTTGAAGTCTCGGCTCTCTGTGCATTTGGCAATGTTCTTACTTTCTTGACTGCTATGTTGGGAACAAATGGTTTGGTGAGTTATTTCTGTTTGGAAATTCACAGTCGTGGGCATGGTTCAGTGCTTAGCATCGGAAAAGACTCTGAGTTCCAATTCAGCCACCTTTATAATATTACTCCATGGGCATTAATGACTGTTCTAGAAAGCTGGTAGGGTAAGGATTTTATGGAAATTTCTTCCACTGCTTGTTTTATTTATCTTAAAATGAAATCTTTTGTATTTGCATCCTCATCTCCTGGTTGGATCTTATACGTCTTTCTTTTGTCACATCTCTGCTCTTTTCTACTTCTTTCCCTTGGCTCTTATTGTTCTCCTCTTTCCATGGGTTACCCCTTTGTTTATCCTTCAACCTTTCTCTTGAATGTTTTCATTCCTATGACTGTGTCTGTGTAATTTCCAGGATTCCTCCGCTTCCTCGGAATACTCCATTGTGTCTTCTTGCACTTGTTTGTCAATAAAATATTTCCTTGAATCCCAGTAAAAGTATCAACACAAAGAAGATGCTATACCTGCTCTAAATGCTAGACTTCTTGTACCTGGGGATGCTCTTTATTCTCTGTCATGGTAGAAGAGCCACCTTGGTGTCTGGTGGTGGTGTCTCCTGCCTTTCGTATTTTTGAGATTTCACTTATGAAGCCTTTACAAGTCTAGGAGCTAAAAGAGTACCAACATGGTGGTGTCCTCTGGTGGTGTCCTCTGCATAGTGAGACAATGCTGCTGCTTCCAAAGGGTCTCCACACTGCTTGTATCATTGCCCAATATGTCTATCAGTAAGGGGTGGGGGCTTCTCAGACTATCACAGTGGTTCTTAACCTGTGGGTTGTGATCCTTGTTGGGGGGTATTCAAATGGCAGACATTTTCATTAGGATTCATAACAGTAGCAAAATTATAAAGTAGCAGTGAGGTAATTTTATGGTGGGGGTCATCCCAACATGAAGAACTATATTAAAGGTTTGTGGTGTTCGGAAGGTTGAGAACCCACTGGAGAAGTCAGTTGATTCATGGTTTCACCCTCACTCTTCAATGTGGAGATTTCCATATATTCTCTCTGCGTCTCCAAGTATATACCTACTCCAACAAGGCCACACCTCTAGTAATGCCACTCCCTATGAGTGTGTGGGAGCTGTTTTTATTCAAACCACCACACTGGGGCACTACAAATGAAGTAACCACAGTGACAACAGCTGTCTACAGCTGTTTACACAGTAAATGTTCCCATTGCACTTGTATCTCTGTCTTCTCTACCTGCTATTGACTGCTTACTCTTCTTGGCTATTGTCTCCTTCCTTTACATTCAAAGCCAACTTTTCCCAAAGGTGTCTTTCCCCATTCTCTCTCTCTCTCTCTCTCTCTCTCTCTCTATATATATATATATATATATATATATATACATATATATATATATGTATATATATATATATATTCACTTTTTGTAACCATGACATATTCAGTGAGCTTGGAGTGCACACAGTACATGTTCATCCTGATTTTTGATAAACAATTTAATCAATGAGTGATGTAAAATATCTCCCTAAGTACTTGTGCTAATCTCCCATTGCCACTGCTGATAGATTATCACAAATTTAACGTGTACCCAAAAGCATTTGCCATATTACATGTCTGGGATCATGAAGTACGGATATTAAGGCTTTATCAGCTCTCCTCTCTCTCTCTCTGGAAGCTTCAGGGGAAGAACTTGTATCTCTGCCTTCTCTACCTGCTATTGACTGCTTACTCTTCTTGACTATTGTCTCCTTCCTTTACATTCAAAGCCAGCTTTTCCCAAAGGTGTCTTTCCCCATCCCTCATCTCTTTCTGTGGTATTTGAATAATTCCTTCCCTCAGGGCTCAGGGCCACCCTGTTGAAGTAGAGGCAGAAAGAATGTGAGAGGCAGAGGTCATGGACGAACAAGGCCTCTAAACCAACATTATCAAAGTTCGTATGAATTGACTTAGAGCGAGGCAGCGTGCACGGGTCCTACAAAGGCCTGTACCGGGTCATTTGTGTGCATACCATGGCTTCCAGTTTAGTGTATGAGCAAGCGGAACGGAGAGTTCTGCATCTGGATTGGTGGGCAGCAGGAAGACAGAGTGAGCCAACAGGGCGTGGCTCGAACTCCTGCAACCTCAAAGCACACTTTCTCCAAGTTCACACCTACTCCAACAAGGCCACACCTCCAGTGACACCACTCTTGTGCCTCTCCTGGGCTCGTCGCCTCCTGATTTGGTCTAATTCCAGTGTGTTCTTTTGTATTTTATCTTATTATATTTTATTTTTATCTCTTAGAGGCCTCTTTATTTTCTAATGAGGGAGAAAGGGAGTATATGTGGATGGGAAGGGAGGTCGGGAGGAACTGCGAATGACAGTGGAAATGGAAACTGTAATCAGGTTATATTATGTGAGGGGAAAAAATCTATTTAAATCAAAGAAACATATCAAAAAAGAAAAGTGTTGTGATAGTTCCTCATCCTCGCATCCTCATTCCTGCGCAGTTCCTCATCCTCTTCCCTCCTCTCCCCTCCACACACTTTAAAAATAATATTTCTATTTGTCCACTTAAACAAATGAAAATATTTGTTTACAGTATTTATTCATCCACAGTATACTGTATGATTTATAAGACAATTTTAAAAATTGTGTCCATGGTGAAAACTAAAATTTTAATTTCGTTCTAAGCTCTACATTAATTTAGCCTGTAAAGTTGGGGGAGGGGGAATCCAAGGACACAGCGAGCAATTTGTAAGTCTTTAGCTCTAATTTTCAAGCAGCTTGTCAGTGATCTCCGACTACTTTCCTACTTAAAATAGACCAAGAGGAGAGTCAGTGGAATTTCATGCTCTTTTTATTCATCAGCTCTGGAGTTTATTCTCCCCAGCAGAAATACCACAGGCACTGAGAGGGTAGGGAAGGAGTGACCTGGATCTGTCTTGGTCTTTCCCCTAGGAGAAGGGGATTAATGATTGATTGTTGAGTGAATTAATGAATGACTAAAATACTGGAGTTATTTTTTCTCTGTCATCACCTTGGTTTCTTTTGTGTAACTTGCCTGTTTTCTCCTTTAGTCTGAAGAGTCTTCCTCAGCCTTTAATTATGTCCTCTCAATTCGCATCTATGTAGGTCCTTGTGCGTCACTGCCTGACGTATTTTCTCATTGTGTATTGAATTACTTTCCATGGATCCTAAGTATTTATTCCTGAAACAATGTTTTTTTTTTGTTGTTTTTTTTTTAACTTGAGTATTTCTTATATACATTTCGAGTGTTATTCCCTTTCACGGTTTCCGGGCAAACATCCCCCTCCCTCCTCCCCTTCCTTATGGGTGTTCCCCTCCCCGCCCTCCCCCCATTGCCGCCCTCCCCCCCAACAGTCTAGTTCACTGGGGGTTCAGTCTTAGCAGGACCCAGGGCTTCCCCTTCCACTGGTGCTCTTACTAGGATATTCATTGCTACCTATGAGGTCAGAGTCCAGGGTCAGTCCATGTATAGTCTTTGGGTAGTGGCTTAGTCCCTGGAAGCTCTGGTTGCTTGGCATTGTTGTACATATGGGGTCTCGAGCCCCTTCAAGCTCTTCCAGTTCTTTCTCTGATTCCTTCAACGGGGGTCCTATTCTCAGTTCAGTGGTTTGCTGCTGGCATTCGCCTCTGTATTTGCTGTATTCTGGCTGTGTCTCTCAGGAGCGATCTACATCCGGCTCCTGTCGGCCTGCACTTCTTTGCTTCATCCATCTTGTCTAATTGGGTGGCTGTTTATATATGGGCCACATGTGGGGCAGGCTCTGAATGGGTGTTCCTTCAGTCTCTGTTTTAATCTTTGCCTCTCTCTTCCCTGCCAAGGGTATTCTTGTTCCCCTTTTAAAGAAGGAGTGAAGCATTCACATTTTGATCATCCGTCTTGAGTTTCATTTGTTCTAGGGATCTAGGGTAATTCAAGCATTTGGGCTAATAGCCACTTATCAATGAGTGCATACCATGTATGCCTTTCTGTGATTGGGTTAGCTCACTCAGGATGATATTTTCCAGTTCCAACCATTTGCCTACGAATTTCATAAAGTCATTGTTTTTGGTAGCTGAGTAATATTCCATTGTGTAGATGTACCACATTTTCTGTATCCATTCCTCTGTTGAAGGGCATCTGGGTTCTTTCCAGCTTCTGGCTATTATAAATAAGGCTGTGATGAACATAGTGGAGCACGTGTCTTTTTTATATGTTGGGGCATCTTTTGGGTATATGCCCAAGAGAGGTATAGCTGGATCCTCAGGCAGTTCAATGTCCAATTTTCTGAGGAACCTCCAGACTGATTTCCAGAATGGTTGTACCAGTCTGCAACCCCACCAACAATGGAGGAGTGTTCCTCTTTCTCCGCATCCTCGCCAGCATTTGCTGTCACCTGAGTTTTTGATCTTAGCCATTCTCACTGGTGTGAGGTGAAATCTCAGGGTTGTTTGATTTGCATTTCCCTTATGACTAAAGATGTTGAACATTTCTTTAGGTGCTGAAACAATGTTTTAAGTCCTTTGAGATAACACTTTCCTGTTTTCCACGTCTTGTATTCTTCCTTTCATTTATCACAGCACACCCATCTATACAGATCATTCATCTAACCTGCCATCTTTTCATCTGTCTAAGTATCCTTTCATCTCTCTTCCTTTCTAGATTTTTAAAGATTACTTTCTATGTATTTCAATTTTAAATTAACTTTATAAGTTACACAGCTTACAAGTTTTTATAACCTTTAGAAGTTACAGAACTGGAGAGATTGCTTGGTGGTTATATGCACTTATTGCTCTTACAAAAGACCCAAATTTAGGTCCCAACACTCCTGTCAGAAGGCTCACAACTGCCTGTACTTTCAGCTCCAGAGAACCTGATACCCTCTTTGGGGCTCTGCAGGTGCCTATACTGGTGTTCAACCCCTTACTCTGAAGCCCCCAGATGCATACTCATAATTAAAAAATAAAAGAAATCTTAAAAATAAATAAATTACTAAGGTCTTCAAAGCAATGAAAGACTATGCATCCTTGACATTTGGGGGGAACCATTTCATGGTAATTTGAGCAGGGAGCTGGAGGAAGGATAGTAATTTGCTTATGTATCTTCCAGACACTGTATCCCCTTCTACTGGAAGGCATCAACCAGTCTGAGCAGGATGTTTTATGAGTTGCCAATGCTTAATTTACATTGATGTGTAAAAATCCTCTGCTGGCTACACTTATGTTAGACTCCTTGGGAGTTTTGGAATACCAAGAGACAGACAGAGAAGAGAGCAATGACAGATGGGAAGAGAGTCTCGGGTATTGAGAAGGAACATCTTTTCTCATGAATGGCATTTTCCATTTAATTTGGTGTTCTCATTCAAAGATCCTAATGCATTGGTTGAAAGAAAAGCCTTGTAGGAAATGACATTTGGGAAGGGGCCAATATGGGACACAACTCAAGGCTGCAAATGCCGGGCTCCTTGGCAGCTGCTTGGAGAACAACTGTTCGACGACAAACGACTTAGTAGAAAGCCTCTAGAGTGAGCAAAGGATTAAAATAGAAGGAGAGGGTGGGTTTCTGCAGCTTTGGGGAGAGAGGATTCAATTCCCCTGGCTTCAGGATAAATGTGCAACTGGAACCCTGCCTGGAGTTTATAGGCTGCACTGTCACATGACAACCAGGGATGGTCACAGTAAAAGACACAGCTAATTCCTTTCTAAATCATTGTGCCAGTCACGCTCTAGGACTTTGCATATTACTTAATTAAAATGTATCTGAACTGGTTCCTAGCATAATAACACCCTTCCCCTGTCACAGGATACAGGTCAAGGCTGTTTAACTAGAAGATGTGAGAAATACCATCTTGACCACAGTGTTTCATAAAGCAAGATCCCTAGTACAGGCTTTGAGCTTATTAAAGCAACTGGGGTGGGTGGAGGAGGTCAGCCTCTTGGCAAGTATTTGTATTTACTTTCCAGAATGTTGTCTTTTGTGACTACAAGTGCTTCTCTCTAGGATAAATCCAAGAGTCTTAATCTCTTTCTTTTGTTCTTCTGAGAGTGCGACTGGTAATTGCCAATGAATCACGGGGTCCAAGCTTCTCAAAATTTAATTTGCCAATGAATCATCTGGGATCTTGTTAAAAGGCAGACTCTGATGCAGTGGTTCTGGTGGGAGAAACTCCTTTCGCTGTGTATTTTTAAAGTGGAAAGCAGGGTCACCCCAGTATCCGACTCTGCTTCTCAGTGTGGGACCATTACCTGTCCTTACACCATGCTCTTCTTCCTCTTACAGGATGGCTGGTAGTGTGGTAGGTAATGCTTCCTTTTGTATTATGATTTCACTGTGTCTTTGCAAACATCCTGATTAGATTACTTGTTGGATGGAAAGGAGGTGGGGAATTGAATCCAAACCAAACTATCTTCGTAATAAATGCTAAGATACATATAGGCTTATTAACCAGCCTCAGTAACCTGACCATGTCATTTCCTTACTGTCTTGAAAGACAGATTGTGTCTCCCCTCTCCTCACACAATTCGTGCTACACTAGAAACCAGGACTCCTTTTTTTTTTACAAGCAAACCTTTGGCAGCAGGTCCCGTTCTACACTGACTGAACTGCTTTGCTTTGGAAAGTTGATAACGTGAAATCAATCATGTTTATAGTTTACGATGAATGACCAGTAAGAGGTAATTAATATTGATTCCTTGCTACAATGTTTATCATATGATACTGGACGTCAGCACTGGCCCTCCTGCTGTGTAGACAAAGGTTTAGCGACCATGTGCAGAAGTTGAAGAAATTTGCCATAGAGTAACCTGCCACCGTCTTACTTGTAATTTTATTTTGAACACTTTAAAGTTTTTTTTTGGTGAGTCCTAAAACCAAGATAGATAGCTCCTAAGGAAAAACATATGGATTTTTGTTTGGCTTATATATACTCGCATACACACACAGAGGGGGAGGAGGGGGGGGGAGAGAGAAGGGACGATGGGGAAGGGTGGAGAGGGGAGAATATTAAAGTCTGATAAAATTGACTAGTCTGCTTCAGCCAGATAACCCAGTTATTTGCAGGTTAGAGGTTTTCCTATTGAAGATGTATTAGGGGTTGAAATATCAATGTGCCTTTAGTCATCATCTGCGTTTCTGGGTCAGGGTATATCATTCAGTAACAGAAACACCACCTTAGATATTTGTTAAAAAAAAAAAAAAAGAAAGAAAATGAGATAGAGAATTGGATGTGTAAATTTTGTTGGGAAGGCTGCCTGCTTTAATCAGAAGTTAAAGATTTCCCCCCCTGGTATTATCATTGGATTTCTGGTCCCAAGTGTCAGGAAGCCTCTGGCGACACAAAGATAAGGCTGGAGGAAGTCCCTGATAGATCATTACGGTGCATGACCAAGGCGGTCCCTGTGGAGTGTGCTATCTTGCATCTACCATCATAGGCCTTGGCTCTTCAGATCTGAAGAGAAGATATGACAAGGTGAAGCATAGACTCCCTGCCTTTCTCAAAATCTCATGGAGTGAAGGGAAACAGGGGAAAAGGAATTGACCCAAATGGAATCTACACAGAAATCCCACACAAAAACCCATTACTTTGTAAGCTAAAGTGAAAATAAAATATTAAAATAAAATTGTATGGGAATGAATCTCAAGTGACATAAAACAAATCAGATCTGCAACCTTTGGAATAAAGGGAATTGTGTACTGTGTGGAAGCATTACCTGTCAATAAAAAGCGGATAACCTATTAGCACAGGGCAGGAAGTAGAAGGTGGGACTTCCTGTAGACAGACTGTAACTCTGGGTGATGGGTTCAGAAAGGTTCACCATCTAGACTCTGAGGAAGTCAGATGCATGAAACTGAGGAGAGGTAATCAGCCGTGTGGCAGACATAGAGTAGTTTAAATTGGTTAAATAAGTTATGAGCTAGTCGGGAACAAGACCAGCAAGAGGCCATAAGCATTATTAATAAATAATAAGCCTCCAAGTTGTTATTCAGGAACTGGGGCATGGGTGGAAAAGCCCGAAGTTATGGGGAATTTTTGAAAAAATGTAGTCCTTAGTTGACCTGGGAAGAGCAAAATAGCAGAGTCAAATGTTGGTTGTTGGAACAATATTCATTGACGGGGAACAAATCATTTGCTCATTGAAGTGCTTAAGGTAATAGGATATTCTCATTGGTACCCAGAGGATTCAATGAGTATTGGTTTCATGGACACCATTTTTCTAGTTATTCAGCCTAACTTCATGAATGATACTAACCCGAATGAAAATATATTAGTAAATTCTACCCAATTGTCTCTAGTAATCAAAGAAATCTCTCCCTTTGCATGGTGGTCTACAGGCTACAGATTTTTTTAGGAATTCCAACTTACTGATGTGGCCAGGCGTGCAGCTGTCCTGTTCTCAGAGAATATATTGCAGCTAGATCTGCCCTCTTGACATCAGCCATTATCCTTGAGTATGTGACCTGGGTGGCCAAGTTTCTAAGAAATCATGTCTAAGTTCAAAGTCAGTTGTTTGACTTTTCTTGGGAATTTGTGAGTTCATGCTATTTCTCTTGTGATCTTCTCAAAACAAAATTTATTAAACTCATCTCTCTAGCATAAGAGAAAAAATATATAATTTGTCAAAAGGCTAAGAACACGGAGATACTGATTATATAAGCAGAGAGCATAGTCTTTGTTGACAAGCACCCCTCTTCTATATTTTCTCTCTGTCTCTCTCTCTCTCTATCTCCCTTCTCTCTAATTTCTTCTTTCATTTCCTGTATTGACAACAATAGATCAGTTAGATGACCCCATTTTCTCACTGAGATCATGCACCATTGGCAAAAGTGTTTTTCAGGCTAATGCTACTGGGAGATAGAAAGCTCTCTGAGTCCCAAGCTTCTTTTGTTTTTCTGTTGCTGTTTATATTAGCTCAATTTTTCCTGCTATTCTGGGGGAATCTTTGATTTTCTTTTCCTTGTTTGCTGTGAGGAACAGGAGGTGGGCAAAACAGATATTGTCTGGTTTCCAGGTAGCAGGGAATTCTGGGAGTGTAAATTGTCTTTATGGTCTCATGCGATTGCCCAAGAGACAAAGAAATTGGGATAAATAGCTCTTATGATCATAAGGTATCTGTATTTTCTGTCTTGGTAGAATTTCCTCCCAGAATTGTTCAGATCTATTTATCCTTCTTTAAAAAGTGGGATGGTGGGTAACATCTTGGATATTTGAAATGGCAGGTGAAGGTCTTTGTATGTCATCTATACTTTCTGAAGACCTTGTGAAAAACCCAGATTGTTGGTTATTGTTTCATTTCTGTACATCATCTAAGCCATTGATAACCACTGCTACCAAAATATTCCTTTCTTTAAAAAGGGGGACCCAAATCAAAAGTTGTATCATTGTTGAAAGACACATCAAAGATCCACCATTTGGGATCACAAAAAAAGAGCTTACTGAAAGGCTAGGCTCCACAAGGAGTAAGAATTTGTGACAGCCACATCCTCATCTTCTTACAAAGCTACTGAATAATCTGCAAGAGGATACTATGAGCGACCAATTATTTTAAATAAAAGTCAGAATTTCATTCAAAGGTGTGTGCTGGCTTCCTTTGCTAAGTTCCTGATGGCTTTGATTTTGATATGTATTTCTAAGTGTGCTAGTCATATAAGAAAGAGGGGAAGGAAGGAGAGGAGAGGAGAGAGAAAGGGAAAGAGATAACAAGGAAAATCTACAGCAAGCTTCACTGGACTACTCCCTTGTATATAGACAGGAAGTGGGTCCTCTATTGCCTACCTTCCCCGTGACTGAACTCTCTAAGCATTCATAGTGATTTAGAAGAAGTTGTCCATACAAAGGAGCATCAAGAATAAATCTTCTTTGGGTTCCAACCATAGAATTGGCCAAACATACCCTTCTCTCTTATATATTTGAATATGATAAAAGAACTGTACTGTAACTTTAACCTTATAGAATCTGTAAGTTTAGTCAAATTAAAGTGCTTCAGATCCATGGTCACATTACATTCTCAAAATAAAAAAAAATAAGCTGTATACATAGGGTATGAGATCTCCTCCTTGAAGAAGGAAGAATTCTAAAATGACCCCTGGTGATTCAAGGCCTTTTTTAATCCAACTGCTGTAGGAAAGATATAGATTATGATGGGGTAAACACGCTGCTTTGTGACTAGATTTTGATAAAGTTGGCTTTGAGGAAATGAGACCATGCTCAGTGAGTCCAAGCTTATTCTGCAGAGAGAGTCAAAGTGTGACAGAGGGTCAGCACAAATGAGAACCTTGTTGGCAGAGCTTGAAGCAGGAGGAGGCTACGTGTCATGAAGTGAATCAGTTGGTAGAAGCTGAGGCAGGGAATCCTCAAATATAGAATAAGGAAGCATTCAAGTTTAATTTGCACTATTGACACTTTTTAAAAAATTAAGGTTAGTAAACATTTCTGAAGATGTGTTGGCAATGTTCCAGGCTTTGCAATTATATATGTGGCTCCACATTGCCCTGGCTCCTTCTCTCCCTTGCCTCTCTCAATAATGCTCTAAAATGAAAAACACACGAATGAGTGAGGAATGAATGAATGAATGAGTCTTGGGGCTGGAGAGGTTGCTTAGTGGTTAAGATGCATCTACTGTTCCTGCAGAGAACCTGAGTTTGGTTCCCAGCATCCATGTTAAGTGGCTTGCTATGTAACTCCCACCTCATGAAGTCTGATGACCTCTTTTGGCCTCTGTGAGCACCCGGATTCATGGGAGCAGATCCACACTCAGACATACATTGGCTGCCTACAGCTCATCTAGTGGTGAGACCTTGTGACAGTGCTCCATCACCATTGTCATGTCAACCTGTGTGGCCATGATGTGATGCAAGCTTTGCTTGGGAAGCCATGTGGTTGAGACATTCTGTGTGTCTAGTGATGTTCCAGGCATTCTTAGAAGACACCATCTTAGAGCAGGAGTCTTTGTCCGCTGTCTCTCACAATCATTTTGCCCTTCTCTTCTGAAATGATGATATCTAGGAATTAGGTGTGCACATATATACATGATTAAAAACTAATGAATAAAATTCTTTAAAAAATCATTTTCAGTTTAAGGGCTTTCAACACAGGCTAGACAATCAACCAAACAAATAAGTTCCACCCTTCACTCCAATGGTGTTTATAGGTTTTTACAATATAAGCAGAGGCAACATGGCTGAGTTCAAGCTACCTACATGAAGTTCTTCTCTATAGAGAAGCAGTGTGCACTGAGTGGAACATTATCTCATGCTTTCACGTCTTTGTAGAAATGAGGAAGCGCATACAGATAACAATGAAAGGGAGTCATGTAATGATGAAGGGAAATTCTGAGTTTCTGTTGATTTATTTTAATATATTTGCTTAATTGTGAGTTTGTGTTGTTCTAGGGTTCTTTTTATTTATGTATGTGAGCGTGCCTCTGTTTCTCTGTCTCTGTCTGTCTCTCTCCTATCTGTCTGTGTCTCTGCCTCTGTCTCTGTTTCTCTCTCTTCTGTGTGTCTCTGTCTGTCTATCTGTCTGTCTGTATAAATAAGTATGCTACATGTGTGCAGGAACTCTCAGAGGGTAAGATGATGCCAGATCCCCCGGAGTTAGAGATACAGGCGGTTGGGAGCAATCCAACTCCGGTGCTGGGAGCTGGATGCAGACCCTCTGCGCTAGGGACGAGTATGCTTAACCACCTAGCAATCACTTTAGCACCTGCAATTTAGATTTCAACGAAGGCTCTGATTGACAAACAACTCTGGCATTTAAAAAAAAAATTTGGAAATGTAAAAATGGCTCTTGTGAGCCAGTGTTGGGTAATTCTCACTGAAAGAATGTTATACAGTTAGAAGGAAGGATGGATTCCTCTCTATTTTTTCCCTTCCTGTTACCTAGACAGTGAATAGAGCAGATTTGACAATGGCATCCTTACCAGAAAGACATGGCTATGTCTGTAAGAAAGATTACAATGAAGAGAATACCAGAACTGAGTTCCCAACTCTGTGACTTCCACATTAGATTGGAATTCCCCTGTCTTTATTACAGGGATGCTGGAAAAAAATTACCTCCATTAAAGCTCTTCATGTTATAGAGTTTGGTTATAACAATTGTTCTCCTACCCTAGTTATTATGGAATATATTTGTATCATATAATAGTACAAGGCTCAAACATCAAATGTTTTGGAGTCTCATGCTACCATTTCAAATCTTATTCTCATTACATCATATGGTGTACCCAGCCAATCATTAATTCATGCATGCTTAAATTCATTTACTCATCAGAATACTCATCCAGTTTGGGAATAGCAGAGATACAAGACTGACAAGCGGTATTGTCTCTAGAAATGTCATGCTATGAAATAAACAAAGAAGACCACCCTGCAGGGTTGAGAGAGGAGAGGAACCTGAAGGAGAAGCCAGGGAAGATGACGGAGGTTGTAATAGCATGCTTTCATATTTGAAAGAGTGCTGAATGCAAGCAGTACATGCATTGCAGAGTTTGTCGTTCACAGGAACCCAGAGGGAAAAGTAATTCAATATCCAAATGTTTGCATATCCCTCATGTATTAGCTTTAATTTTCTCGCATTAATATGCTTCAGGGCCGTTTATAATGATGAGAGTCATAGGACCATGTGTACCCTGAAGAACTGCTTCATTCATAACCCAGACACTGATACGCAGACATGTTTGATAATTGCTTCAGAGTTAAAATTGTCTATGTTCATATAACATGAATACATATTAATTAAAGTAATGACATTTTTATTTCATGTAATTAGCATATACTGCTAAACGTTTTTATTTTGTAAAGTATTTCTTTTATCATGTTTATGTATGAACGTGTCTGTGTGGGGGATATGTGTACATGAATACTGATACTCTAAGAGACCAGAAGACTCCTGGAGCTGCAGTGTCTGGTAGTTATGAATCCACTGACATGGGCGCTAGGAACTGTACTCAGATCCTTTGCAAGAGCAGCACGAACTCTTAACCCCAGAACCATCTCTCCAGATCTGTAAAATACTGCATTGTACTTTCAACTTAATATTTGCAGGGTGTTTGACTGGTTTGCTGTTGTTGTTTTTCCTGATTATTTTGGCTTTTTTTTTTTTGGATTTTTATTTTGTTTTGTTTTGTTTGCCGAAGCTGCAGACTGAACCTAGGACCGTGTGCTTGCCGGTTAAGCACACCTGCTGAGATATATCCTCCCAGCAATGAAGTTAGCATCGTCCCCTGAGCAGATACAGTGACTCTCCAAAACACTGCAGCCTTCCACTAAGTGCGGGTTTTCCTTGAATTAATGCTCTTTGCTTGTTGTGTGTGTAGGAATATGTTTTCACATCAAAAGCAATATTGATCTTTTCTCTCAAAATAACTGCTTTCAGGCATAAAGCTATGTTTTATGCTTTCTTTTATATTTGTCTTAGTCCTGGGCAGCCTAACTCAATCCTTAATCCCAGGGGGTAGATTAATTTAATATTCACCGTTGCTTCTCGAGACTCACACCAGCTGAAGACAAATGATTTGGGAGCTAACATTATTAAATATTGTGATTTTATTTGCTCCCTGTGTTAGAAGAGCAGGTGGCTATTTATTCCAGCAACATAAATTTTGCAACACATAGTCTTTTCTTTTTACTTCTTGCAAAATACTTTCTCTCTCTCTCTCTCTCTCTCTCTCTCTCTCTCTCTCTCTCTCTCTCCCTCTCCCTCTCCCTCTTTCTCTCTCTCTCTCAGGATTGGGTTGCCTTTACTTTTTTGCTGTAATTTTCTAGTCCTTCCGTCTTCACACACTCCAAATGGCTCTGCCTACAGTCTTCTCATCTAGTGACAGTATGAACTACCTTGCATTACTGAGGAGAGAGAGAGAGAGAGAGAGAGAGAGAGAGAGAGAGAGAGAGGGAGAGAGCGTGCTGCACCTGGAACCTGGTGATAGAATTCCTCTCTTACTACTGGCTTGGAGACACTGACACTCCAACAGAGAGATCCACACTGATGAACCCACCCAGGCTTTGGTTCTTGGTTCTGCTTCTGAGCAGGCATGAAGTGGTGTGTGTGCACAGTGCACAGTATACCTCATGTGGTTTCCCCAGGGTATACTTGGCTCACGTAGCACAAGAAGGAATTAGGAAGATGTTAACTGCTAGAGGGACAAAGTAGGAGCAGTGAGAGACAGGGTGAGAGGAAGCTGGCAATATATTACTCTCTGTGTCCTCTGACCTGTCAATGTGATGTAGGGACTTGCCGTACAAATAGCCCAGAGATGTCCTGTGTGACTGATGGACATGATGCTTCCTTAGTGAAGCAGCGCCCATCTGTGTAATGTACAACCTTATCATGAATTCCCATCACTCCCTGCTTCTCTTACGCCTTCCCTTCTTTTTTTTCCTGGAATTACATTTTTTCCACCAAAAATCACCACTTTTTAAGGCTCCTGAAGCAGTAGTATGTATATTGTAAAGAACTTGAGAGAAGACAAGAGAGGTTCCTGGGAAAAATAGTTCTTAAGTTTTCCTTGTGCATGTGGTATCAACTGCAAGTAATTCATTAATTCATTCCCTTTCAACTAATGACCTACTGGCAGTCATGCTGAGCTGGGATCCATGCACAACATTAGATATAAAATCATTAGCTAGTAATATGAGATAAGTCTTTAAGATTCAATATTTCTTGATTATCTCATATATATACATATACAAATATGTACATACATACACATGTGCGTACACACACACACACACACACACACACACACACACACACAAATTTTTGGCCACATTCATCCTCCTCATCCATTTTGTTCCTTGTCCCTGGAAATTACATTCTACTTTCATGTTCCTTTGTTTCTGGCTTTGTTTCTGAGTTTAACCAGGACTGTTTAATATGAACACAGTGTGGAGCTCTCTGTGGGAGTATGGGAAATTCACCAGCAGCTACATCGACTGAAGACAAGGACTCTCCTTCCTTCAGCGTCTGTTTTTGGTAGTTTAATAGTCAAATAGTTCCCTGGCAATGGGTAGAATTCTATGATCCACTTCCTTGTCCTGACCCAGAGAGTGTTTCACAGCCCTCCTCCCCATCCAGCTCTTACTGCCCTTTCTCCCCTCCTCCTGCCATGCTTCCCGGGTGGATGTCTTGTTTGGGGCTGAGTACTCAATGGTCATTCCTTCTCAACACCTTGAGCTGCCATGGCTATCTTCCTTCGCTGGTGTTTATTGCAAAAAAGAGTTTTTTTGATGAAGACTGAGAGCAGAGTATATGAAGTTCTAAACATAAATATTTAGAAATCAATTTGAGAGCATATGCAATCAGCAAATAACACTGGCGTGTTTCCCTGAGGGCTTCTGTCTTGCCCAGCTGTGGACTTTGACCAGGCTTTCAGTGGCAGGCTTGGATTTCCTCTTGCGGAGGAGGCTTCAAATTCAATTAGAAAATGCTTTCTTTATCCCCACAATAGTCAGAGTACTATTATACAGGGGCACGTCTTGCCTGGCAGGCTGATATTATAGCAATAAAGTCCGTCACTCAGTAAGACTGGGGCTGTATAGCACTGAGAGCTAGTAAGCAAGGAGAAAGATAGTTCCAGTTTAGATTTCTCTATGCCTTGAAACCAAGGGATGTGCTGTCATCTTCAATAGGGTCTTTCGATCTGGATTCAGCGAGCAACTAAGAACATTGTCAATTGCCTCTGCGGTTGGGGGCGGGGCTGGAGGCATCCACGACCAATAACTTATAGTGAGGTACATCACTGGGAACTGGGATTTTTGTTTGTTCATTCATGGATCCTGGGGTCATCTACCCATGTATGGCAATTCCATTCCAACTCCTCTGTAATACAAAGTAGTATGTTTCCATATGGTGTTGGCATGAGTCCTTTGTTTTTCTGAGACACCATCTCTAACCTATTTCTTTCTCGCTTCAATGTTTAAATCTTCCCATTCGTGTTATTTACCTCACTTTTTTTTTATATCCCATGAACATGTCTAAATATCTCTACACTCCTTCTGGCCTCTTTCCCCACACCACGGCCCCTTTATGATTTCCCGGTCCCTACAGAATGGGACTAGAAGTGTTTTGGATTTCTGACTTTTTTATTTTAGGTTTTTGAATATCTTAGGGATGGAACCCACATCTAAACACGAAATTCATTTACATTTCACCTACACCTTATGAAAACAGCCTGCAGGTAATTTTCTCTGATATTTTTAGTGTTCCTGTTTTGACTGCAATGCGCCACCTGCTATGTGAAGTCAGGTGTGGAATCTTCCATCCATCGTGTTATGCAGGCACTCAAGGAGTTTCAAACATCAGAGCAGTTAAGAGTTTGTATTTGTAAGTAGGCAGTGATTAGTCACCTTTACAAAGAAACAGTTGGTTCCAAGTAAGAAAGAAAGGAATCCAGTTGTCCCCAAACAGATATGAATTTACACTGTTAGGGAAGAGATCGAATGTTGAAAAGCAAACTAGAATGAAAACATGTTCCCGACAAGAAGCAGTCACTGACGACAACAGCAGTACCTAGTCCTGCTCATGGGATGCTCACACCGAAATCTAAGTGATCATCACACAAGAACTATTTATTCTCCCCACTCCACTGAAAGAAGTGACGATAACCCAGGTGACAGTGGGCATCATGAATGCTTTATGGTTTACTGAAGCAGCTACTCTGTAGTTTATGAAGCAGTTTGTGAGTAAGCCACCATCTCTCACATTGAGCAGTGATTCCAAAGCATGGAGGAGATAAATAATGGTTCCTAGAAAAAAGATCGGGTTTCGGGTATGATGTCCTGATTGGTGGCTGTTGGCATAGAGAAAGTGTTGACTGACTAAAGAGCGTGGAACTTATATTAATTTGATGGTGTGGTACATTTAATTTTAAATTGTTGGATTGGGTAAGGATTTTGCACATCAGTCCTAAGTTATAAGCAAGGTCAAGAGTTAGAGAACTGGTCAGTTACAGATTGAGCTCTGACCATTTGGGGCAATGCTAATTACACTTCTGTTTGGCTGCCAGGAACGGTTGAGGGGTTGGTAGTAACTGCATGTCGTGGCTGAGGGTTAGTGATAGGGGAGATCATGCTGCAGAAAGAGGCTCTCACTGCTCTACCCTCATGTGCAAGACAGGGTTGTTGATCGTATTATATATTCATTCACTTTCTTCAAGCTGATCACTGGAAAGAGGCCAGCAAGAGAGCTGCATTTAAGTGCTATGCAGATGAAAGATACCAAATGTTGAACATGATCTATCCTTTATAAACTTACTCATTTTATCTTTATATATACATATATATATTCATATTTTACCTGCATGTATGTCTGCATATCATATGCATGCACATGACCTGCAATGACCAGAAAGAGTGTTGGATCCATTGGAACTGGAGCTACACATGATTGTGAGTTACTGGGTGGGTACTGGGTACCTAACTCAGTCCTCTGAAAGAGCAGCAAGTGCTTTTAACTGCTGAACCATCTCCCCAGCCCACAATCTGTTCATAATTTATGATTTTTCTGGAGATACTGATGTGCCCTAATTTTTTTGTTAAAATGAGTTTCAGAAAGAAAGTACTCAATATAATTTTAATAAAACAGAAGATGTGTGTGAGATTGTAGAGGGTGGCAGAACATGATTAGAAAATTGCGGGGAGTAAATGCCACCCTTAATATCATAATAGCCATATGGTTGACAAGTTAAAGGACAACTCAATTTGAAAAAGAAAGCATTTATGCTATGGAATGATGTAGGCTGATAGCAAGCTGCGTTACACCTATGATATGATATTTAACACCTTCCTGTCATGTATTGTTATCTTTATTTCTTTCTCAATTACAGAAGATTTAGCATTTCTGGTTTTGGTGCAGGATGGTCGGAAACTTAGGGATAAGTTACATAATGCCAATAACAGTTGGGGTGGATGGCGTGTGGTGCCAGTGAACTGTGGCTCAATGGTTCAGTCAAGTAGGTAATGAGTTAAATGCCTACAAGCATGATATTCAAAAGCTTGCAAATATCAAAAGATTGCAAGCATCTGGATATCTATTTGCTTGGTTTTACAGTTTCCTCTCACTAGATATAGTCCCTCTATACCTTCTTTTTATTTAAGTGTGTGTATGTGTGTGTGTGTGTGTGTGTGTGTATGTGTGTGTGTGCGCACACACACACATACACACACACACACACACACACACACACACACACACACACACACACCCATGAGTGATGCTACACCCATGAGTGATGCTACCCACACAGTGCAGAAGAGAGCCCTGGATCCCTTAAAGATTGAGTTACAGTTAGTGTACATTTAGTTGTGAGTTACCCAGTGTGCGTGCTGGCAAACAGACTCAGGTCCTCTGGAAGTGCAAGAAGGGCTCCTAACCACTGAGCCATCTCTTCATCCCCTAAAAGGGAAGTTAAAGGAACCTATTCAGAACTGGAACTACCTGCAAATGGATCTTCTCTCTATAGATGTAGTATTACATATAAGAGGGCAATAAATGTCAGCAAAGTTCTTATCTACTTGGAACACTTGGTGATTTTTTTTTTTACAGCACTTTTCAAAAGCATATTTAGGGGCAATGACATATTGTCTGCCATCCTTTAGAAACTTAAACTGTGCACAGATTCTTGATAGATGGATAAATATACAAAAGTATATATGTTCATGCCTTTAAAGATGTGATTATTTAACACAGCAACCTGAATATATAGTACTTGTTGGGCCTCTATACATTGCCTTGCAGAGCTTTCGCATCCACTGTTTGAAAGAAAGGATTACAGATTAAAACATACTGCAATTATAAATAATGCTTAGTATGAGAACAAAATAACATTTTATAAAAATTCTCTTTCTGAGACATAATGGTGTGGTCTGTAGGAAACAGTCCTCAACTATATTATTATGGTGTGGGTTTAGTCACAAAATTACCTATAAAACAAAGCAGTATTTGTTCTATTGTACTTTTAATTTGGAGTAAACAATTCTCTTTATGTCTTTGATAATTCCTTTTTATCTTCAGTGGCGACTAAATTGGAATACTTTATTTGATCTGGAAGCAGAACAAAGACACTTGGTAGGGGTGTTGGTGTCTAAACAATACTATTCTGTGGTCACAAAGCATCTGTATGGAAAATCAAATATATGGGAGAGGGGAAAGAATACACTATAGGAGAGGGGCAGAGGTAGGACTCCAGCAAAGCCTACACTCACAATTTTCTCCTTGGCTCCCAATCTAGTGCCTGTCACCAAGCAAGCACAGAGCCATGCTGAGTAAGTGCATGATTAGCAGGCGACAAAGTTTCCAGCGATCAAGGATAGCTCTAAATGAATCTGGATATTCTCAATCAGCCAGATGGCTGCCAGATGAGCCTCTTTGCAGTGACGATTCTCAGGCAGAGAATTCTTTGAGATCTTTACATTTATTTTAGGATCCGAGAACTATTGTTTTGAATATTGCCAATGATGCTTTCTCTTTTTGTTCTTACGGAAATGGACAGCTTGGTGTTTTATGAGAAATTAAAAGTCACATTGTGTCTGAAAAATAAAAAGCTGTATTTTATTAACTGAAATAGAATTACAAGAGCCATGAGCCATTTCTAAACTCTGAATAAAATTAGGTTGGGAAAGCACAAAATGTATTAATTACCAGTGTCACAGTCTCTGGTGGCCTTCAAGTAGAACATTTTTGCTTGTTTTCTATTTACTTTAAATCCAGGGTGTCAAACATACTGGATAAGCGTCTTGCTACTGAGCTATACCCAGCTCTTTAAGGTGCTCCTCAAATATTGTCATTTCTATATCCATCTACATATGGGTTAGAAGAACTAATATCATAGATACGTCCATGATATCTCACACACTATGCAGAGTCAGTGCCAACTCTGTCAAAATATCAGTGACATTTTCCACAAGGGTAGGGAAAATAATTCTGTATTGGTATGAAATCACAAAGGATCCTGAATATGGCCAGAAAACTCTGAGGACTAACAAATCCGGGGGCATCATAATTCCATCACAGACATGAGCCTCATTAACATAGAATGGATAAGCATTGATGATTATGATAAAAAAAGAGTTTAAGATGTTACAACCAAGTCGCACCTTTAATTAGGAAGAGGAGAACGTGAAAGACAGAATTAACATCACTTTTAGCAAAGCATACCACAAAGCCACAGTAGTCAAAAGATCACATCCAGAGACCAAAGGAAAGGAAGAGAGGACCTGGAAGAATGTCATTTATCTGTGTCCAGGTGTCCTTCTGGATAGTCAGCACCAGCATAGGCTGGGGCAAGGACAGTCTCTTTAAGAACTGGTGTTGCAAGTCAGACACCTGCTTTCAGGAGTCTCAAACCCCTTCTGTCTAGCACCGTGTGAAAGTAGACAGCTTAAAAAGTAGAATTACACCATCTCAGTTGTAAGACCTAAACCAGTAAATCGCCTGAGAAAAGCATGAGGAAGATAACTGGGGCCTTAACCATGCAAAGTCGGTGCTCTGCTAAGGAGGAATATCCACAGCCGTGGAAATATTTGAAGCCATGTGATGAATAATCATCTTTGTTTTATTCCAGATGGATAAGCAACAGAAGTCAAGTGGATGAACGGGACTATAGTAAACCGAAACACCTGTTTACACATAGCAAAGGTGGTGAGAACCTGAGGAAGAAATGACCAACAGGATGGGAAGGAAACCTTTACAAAGTCGTAAGAGATTAATAGTCAAACTGCACAGAACTGGAAAGTGCCAACAGAAACAAAAGCAAACCAATCACGGTTGTATATACAGGTCAGCAAAGAATTTAATGGGCCTTTCTTAAAAGCAGATCCCAGCATGATTGATAAATGTAAGAGAATATTTGCATCACTAATTATTAGAGTAAATAAAAATTCACATTCAGATATCATTAAACCCCAGCTAAATATATATATATGTATATAATATACAGCAAACATATATATATATTCATATATACGAGTATATATTCACAATATATTCTCCTATATCTATCTATCTATTCACAAAATAGTCAATACTGGTGAGGATGCAGAGAATATTTTCTCCTACATTGTCAAAAATTTGAAGACATTTGTATAGACATTTGAGAAGTCAACATGAAGTTGACCAAAAGCCAGTAATAGAACTACCAGATCATGGAGTTATTTTCAATATCTCCCATTTCTCTCTCTCTCTCTCTCTCTCTCTCTCTCTCTCTCTCTCTGTGTGTGTGTGTGTGTGTATGTGTGTGTGTGTGTGTGTGAGAGAGAGAGTGTGTGTGTATGTGTGTGTTAGAAACAGGTAAGTTTTATTTTTTTAAATTAAAGCAGTGATTCTCAACCTTCCTAAGGCTGTGTCCCTTTAATATTGTTGCTCATGTTGTGGTGACCCCCAGTCAGAAAGTTATTCTTCTCACTACTTCATATCTGTAATTTTGCTTCTGTTATGAATTATAGTGTAAATATCTGCGTTTTCTAATTGTCATTATTTACATGGATGCCAGGGATCTGAACTCTTGTCCTCACATTTTTGTGACAAGCACCTTACCCAGTGAGCCATCTCTCTAGCCTCTGTAACACCTTTAATATTCAAATGTGCATATCTAAAATTAAAATGTTACACATATTATTGAGTACATTTCAAATGCTCACGTTAATTATATAATTTATATCTGAATTATTTTAAGATAGTCTACCAAGTCTTCTGAGACAAATGCGTTCCTAAGCTTGCCTTATGGTGCTAGTTAACGTGTTCAGAAATGTCAGAGATGAGACCTTAGGTCATAGCAGATAGCTTGCTTTTTGATCTCAGGGGAAGGAAAGCTTTCACTATTTCTGAAGGAAATGTGAATTCCCTCAAAGATTTCTACTAGGGCTAACAAAGTTCTATTTTATTGCAGCTTTGCTAAGAAAAATCTTCATTAAGGCTCAATTTTATAAATTGCTTTTTCTGCATCAGTGGTGTGATGATTTTATTATTTTCTTCATTATTTTGTTAATGTGATTAATTAAATTGATTTGTTCCCTTCTTTTGGGGAAAAAATGCTGTGAAGCGTAATGTGCATACAGAAAGGCGCACAAACATTAAGCACACAGCTCAGTGGATTCTGACAAATAGATCGTGCGTGTGATTGATGGTCGGTCAGATGAAGACATAGAATGCCTGATATGGGGACTGGGGGGACAGGCAGGCTCCTCCCATTACAGAGACTAAGTCACAGAACCTCAACTTCCCATAGTACACATGACTGTTGCCAGATCTGGGGAAGGGGCCATCTGGCTTTCCTCACTCAACAGTATGTTTGTGTAATTAATCCTAGTTACTGCAAACAGTATGCATCTCTATTGTGTTGATTCTCAGTTTGGGACAGATTTCTCTTAAATGAATATGCAGCATTTATTTGCTCATTCTCCTGCTTGTGCATGTTTGGTTTGCTTATTTATTTTGGGCTGTGCTAATTAGCTCTCTTGAAGGCACACTCACATGTACCGCTAGGAGTGGGGACTCTGAACCAGAGGCTATGGTGTACTCAGCTTTACTAGAAACTGTTCAACAGCTTTCCAATGTGATTGTACCAATTAACACTTTCACCAACAGTGTATGAGAGCTCACTAACAAGCTAGTGCTGGTATTATTATAAAATAATTCCTTCCTCCCAGAAGCGATAGAAGGCAGAGCCACCCTAAGGCCAAATAGAGTAAACACTGTACTTTGTAGTTATGCACATTTTCTAGCATGTGACCATGTAATCTTCAAGAGGAAGGAAAAAGATTCATTAACAGAGTAGACAGGAAATGCTAAAATATCTCCATAATGAATCCATTGCAGTGAGCAAGCAGTGGGTGTTAAGTCATTGAACATGGTAGTCTATAAACTCCATCATCGACAAGAATGGTGGGAGGAAAAGAATCAGAAAATGCATAGTGAGAGAAGCTTGAAGTTGTTTCCTGACTCAGCTCTTGTGTTAGTGTTGTCACCCAGGAGTGCAGCTCCTTATCACACCAAATTGGGCACTTCTCGCAGTTTCGAAGGACTTCCAAAGTGTAGAGGAATTTTAATCCAACAACATGGCTCTTCTGGCAAGGGATCACATCCAAAGATCTTCTAAATCCATATGATCCATCCAGAATGCAGACACACTCTGGATCACAATATGATCTGGTTGGAATACAGACATGCTCTTAGTATATACTTTTAATCTCTAACAGTGAAGGCATGGCTAGTTTGTAGAAGGAAGCAGCCATGTTTGCAAGTGATGTCTAATTGAGGGGCAGGCAAAGTGATGAATCAGAGAAAGATTTGACAGAATGAGTCAGAGATAGGCTGTGTGCCCAACTCACATGAGAACAGCACAGAAAAGATAGGGTACTGAAGAGCAGCAAGAGAGAGAAAAAGTGCTGGTGGTCTGAGTGTGGCAGTTTTACTGTGACAGGTTACAATGAAAGCAAACTAGACACATGTGAAGACACAATAAGCCAGAGAAGGAGAAAGATCCAGAAGATTAGAACATATTGCCAACGTTAATATGAGGCCAAGCAGAGCAATTCAGGCAGAAGCTGAGAAAAGCTGGATTGAATCAGTCAGTTTGGAAGATTAGATTTTAGAGAGGCAGGAAGCTTCCAGGTCTAGGCCTAGCGATAGAGAAAGAAACACTCTGGACTCAGCCCTGTATTTACACAGGTTGGATACAGTCCTCGACTCATCCCTTCACCTGAGGAAATAAAAGTGACATTTACACCAAAGAACACATGATTTGAAAATATTGCTTTTTCTGAAAAGGAAACATCGTTGGCACTGTGACATTTTTTTCTTTCTTATCTCAACTACTTTTTGGGCTAGTTTTGTTTCTTTACTTTTGTCTGTCTCATAATAATACTAACAAAATAAGTATATGCCCTTTAGCACCAGGATCATCTTCTCTCTCTCTCTCTTTCTCTCTCTCTCTCTCTCTCTCTCTCTCTCTCTCTCTCTCTCTCTCTCTCTCTTCCTTTCTTCATTCCCTCCTTTCCTCCCTCCCTCTTTTAACACTATTCCCCCTTTTAACAGGTCAACTTCTAACTCACTAAATAGCCCTAAGTATCTGCAATGATCTTTTCCTTCCTTAACACATAAAATGCTGGGATTACAGGCAGATGCCCCCATGGCTCGGTTCTTGTGTTTTGCTTTTCTTTCTTTTATAAAAATTGGTTTGTTTTGAATCATAACATCTGTCATAGTCTAAGTGTGACTCGTCCCTCCAAGTCTCATTTGTTTGAACACTTGGTTCCTAGCTGTGGCTTGTAATAATACTACCAAAATCTACCTTGGTGAACCAAGGTGTTTATTGGAGTTGCTTACAAGACTGTGGAAGGGTCAAAGGCCACTGAGTCATCAAAAGCCCACTTCCGTATGGGTAAGGACTCATGTAAACTGAAACCCTGGGGCTCTCTGTATAATTTGTGACAGTTCAACAGTTCTGAGAGTCTCACTGCTCACCAACCTTTGAGCTTGTATAACCTTGGGAAGGGAGGCACCTCCTGAATCTAGTTTTAGAGACTTTACTAAGATTTGTGTGTTGTTTGCTTCCTGAGTCTTAAAGAACTTACCTCAAAGATGGTAAGTCTCAACTCAGAGGAAATGGCTTTATAACATTTGGGAACAGGGACAAGGAAAGCACCTGTTCTTTAGCTGTCTTTAACATCTGTGTGTAGTGACAGTCTTTTTTGTGGAACAATCTTCTCTTTACGTGTTAATGATTCTGTATCTTGTTCTAGTGGCCGGCATTTTCTGCCCTGTGTTTTTCATGAAATGTCCATCACACTGACATAGCTCTTTTGCAGGGTCCTGCTGGCCTTGGTTCGCCGTGGTGTGCACTACAGCAACTGTTCTGCCTCTTTGGGGATCAGTGATGCTCCTTCCAGGAGACAGAGATGTCCGTTCTAGATAGTCTCTACAGATGGTAATATTAGAGGAAGGCTCAGTTTTATGAACTGGGTTTTTTCCCCCCAAATTTCCATACTTTCTTTTATGTTAAGTTATCCTCTATCAAAATGGGAGGGCTATGACTTTGGGCTTTAAAATATAGCACCTGAGAAGCACAGTCAGCATATAATAGTACACAAAGTGTGAAACACACGGACATGGATTAAAAATATCAGGAAGCCACATTTGTGTGTAGTGACAGACTCATGAGAACTTTGCCATAGAGCCCTAAAACCCTGGCATGAGAATAATTCATCAGTAATATTGTCTGTGTACTTAAGCTTAAAAAAAAAAAAAGAAACACGGCCATGTGCCATCTCCTTCAAATCCTATTTTTCCTTCTCAGTCTACCATGTCTTTTAAGACACATTACCTAAATGATAAAAGATGTCATTACCTAAGGCAATTTATCACTATTTCCTGACTATATGTCCATATCTGTAAATTTTCTGTTATTTTCCTTTCCTTGTTTAATTGATCGTTTTTATTTTCGACAAGTTCATACTTCTGGGCAATGTGCTGTGGCTGTGTTTATCTTCACCGCCTTCCCTTATCTCTCCTTCATTCCTGCCTGCCTGGACCCTTCCTCCCAACTAACCCTACTCCTGTGTGTGTGTGTGTGTGTGTGTGTGTGTGTGTGTGTGTGTTGGGGGGGTCATGTAAAAGTGGTTACTGTGTTCATCATTTCAGTAGCTAATGCCATATCAAGAAGACAGTGCTAAATACATTCATCTCCATCCTTAAGCACTCCCTAGGCCTTGGAGCATTTGTTAGAGAAGCCCCCTTGAAGGCTGAGCACACAACAGTCACTTACTATTAACACACTGACCAGTTATGGTTCTCTGCTTTAACCATTTTTCATAGCTAAAGAAAATATTTTCCCTGACCAAGGATGAGAACAATATAGTGGTATATAGGAATATATGTAAACATTTAGAAGGCAGTTTGACTACCTATTCCTTGACAAAAGTATTAAATTCTCTTCTAAGGCAGTAGGCATTTGATCATGTTTACAGTTTTACATACATACATACATACACACACATATATGCTTAAGATGATATATAGATATAGATATGGATATATTTCTTGTGTAGTGGGCTTAGAAACTATCCAGAAAATGGTTGATTACCCCTGAAACAGTCATGCTACCATTGCACCTATGGGCACATCTTGCTAGCAGGTGGGTATTTCAGCATGCACGTTCCATAGATAAGACAATTGATGAGCTTTCTTCCCAAGCAAACTGCATAGTACCTCCTGGCATTGTGCATGCTAGCCAGCAGGGAGAGAGCTTAGCACCCTATTTCACTCTATCCTGTATTCAACATTTGTGATCTTCGGTGATAGGGTCTGTGGTAGTTTGAATAGGTTTGGCCCCCACAAATGCATGTCTTTGAATGCTTGGCCATAGGGAATGGCACTATTAGAAGATGTAGTCTTATTGGAGGAGGTGTGGCCTTGTTAGAGAAAATGTATCGCTGTGCAGGTGGACTCTGAGGTCTCCTATTCTCAGGCCCTGCCCAGTGTGCAATCAGATCCTCCTCTTGACTGCCTGAAGAAGCCAGTGTCCTTCTGGCTGCGTTCAGATCAAGAGGTAGAACTCTTGGCTCCTCCAGTACTATGTTTGCCTGGATGCTGGCAGGCTTCCCATCATGACAATAAGAATGGAGTGAACCTCTGAATTTGTAAGCCAGTCTCAATGAAATGTCCTTTATAAGAGTTGCCCTGGTCATGGTATCTCTTCAAAGCAATGAAACCCAAACGAAGTGGCATCTTATCATCTAATTTAGGTGGACAGCAACCAGCGATCTTGCTATATCATCTTTCTACATCCAAGCATAGAGCACTTTTTCTTTAAAACTTATCATACTTGTTATCTTCATGGAAAGGGGGCAGAAAGACAAGTGCTACTGAATATGTAAGGGTTTGTTCCAGGAAACATGGCACCTTTGAAAGCCACTTGATTTAAAAGATAAAAGCATTTCCCCCTCAGTTATCAAAATATTTTTTATTAATGTAGGATTGGCTTGATCTTTCCAGGACTGAAGTTGACAGAATTTATGAAGCTCACATCTGATGGTTAGTAATGCTTTGCCATTTAGTCACTTAGATTGTGATTAAAATATAGCAATGTCATTAAGGTGATTGGCCACCCAGTTAAGAAGACAGGCCCTGCTCCTATCTGTGTGTGAGTCTTTTTGTGTGTGTTTGTGTGTGTGAGTCTTTGTGTGTGTGTGTGTGTGTGTGTGTGTGTGTGTGTGTACCAGTGTCAGAATCTTCTCTGTAGCAGTAGTTGAGAGAGCGTGTAGCTTCATATATGAGCATCCGGTGGAGCTGCAATCCTGCTGTGCTATGCAGATAGTTTCAGCTTCCTGCAGCAACCCTGGAAGAGTCAGACATGCCTTTCTCTCTGCTCCCATTTCTAGTGGATCACTCAGAACTTCTCCAACCTTCCTCATCACTCATCCCATGGTACCAGCTCTCATCTCCAGCAGACATCCTGGGAACCTGTGAGTCACACAGGCCAGGGAAGGAGGCCTCTTCCTCCTTTCTTCTAAATCTAATCCTGTAGTCTTGCCCCCATGTCTGTAGCTGACCATCTGCTATGGTCTTTTTCCCTTCTTTCTGCCTCCATCTCCAACAGACCGTGTAGGTCTTCTCCTCCAACCTTTCTCCCCATTCATCTCTTTGATCAGCCCCCAGTTACAGCAGGCATTTCCACAGGCTAAACCTGCCAGAGAAGCAAGTAGGGCAGTGAAATGGGCAAGCAAGCTTAAGATCTCCACTCTCCTTCTCGTCCTCCAAACCTAATTTCCCAGTCGCATGCCAAGCTCTGTAGCAGACTACCTGTGTATGGCTATTCCTAGGGAACCAAGCAGATCCTGGTGAAGGATACACTTGCTTTCCTTCATCCTGTGGACCTCTTCACTTTTCCCCTTCTAGTCCATCTCCATTTCTAAGTGTCAGCTCCCAATATTAAGTTACCCCTTGTATTAAAAAACCCAATGACTACATCTGGCAAGATCCGAGAAGCATTTCCTACTAGACAACACACAGCCACCACATTCTTCTAAAATACACAGAGGGTAACAGAAATCAAGGAACAAAGTACCCACTCAACAAAGACAAGGTTAGATAGTAACTTGAAAACCCCACCTGCCCAGGAACCAGGTAATATCCTAGAATGCTGAGAATTGTAGTTCTGGAAAATAACAAAGCCTTATGGGAAAATACAGTGGCCTATAGCTTTGTCCTTAGAAGCCCCTGAAATACATGCCATGAAGTCATCCTTAGCTGGAAATTCCAGAGGATGGACCTGAGCAAATTCCATCTCTTGATCAGTATTTAACACTTAATAAAGCTTTCTTTAAATTTGGCCCAACATGGTGGAATTGTCTATGTTGTTGTCGTTGTTTCTGGTGAATCACAGGATTAACAATTAGCACCTAGATTTACAGTCGTCCCAACCCCAGAAGCCAAGATACAAGCGTAGAAACATAATCAAAAACAGCTAGAGTAATATGTCTCCATTGGAACCCAACTACCCTACCACATCAGGCACTGAGTGCTGCAAGACAGCTAAAGCACAAGAGAAGGACCTTCAAGTAGCCTTTGTGAATATGGTAGAGATTCTTAAGAGGTAGAGTAATTCCTTTAAAAAGAAAACCTATGAAAACACAAGCAAACAGTGAAAGGAAATGAATAAAACAGATCAAAACCCCAAAGTGGAAATACGGTCAAGAAAGAACATATACTGAGGGAAAACTGGAAAAGAAAAATTTAGGAGTGTGAACAGGTACCTCAGAGGTAAGCCTCACCAAAAGAAAATACGAGATTGTACAAGAGACTCTCAGGCATTGAAGATACGATAGAAAAAATAGATACCTTAGACAAGGAAAATGTTAACTCTAAAAAAAATTCTGGCATTTTATTGATTCTTTGTGAGTTTCACATCATGCTCTACAATCCCACTCATCTCCCCTTCTCATCATATCTGCCCTCTGCCCTTGCTACCCCCCCCCAAAGAGAATAGAGAACAAGCAAAATTAACAAAACAATACAAGGCATAGAAAATTCTCATTGTGGGAGCTACAGTATGCCACAGCATGTCTGACAGTACACCCTTTTGTTTATACACCTTTACTTGCAAGTGGACATTCCAATGAGTCGTTAGCCTGGTTTGAGACCTTTTCCTTCTGCTATACCATCAATACTTGGTCTTCACTGGGACTCATCTTGGTAATTCTGTTGTTGCCCTGTGTCGTGGGGACCCTGAAGCTTTGGATTTGTAGTACCAGCCCTTTTATAAGCGTAGCAGTTCATCGATGAGGCAGATGTTGGGTGGGCCAACTCAAAGCCTTGGACTTGGGCCTGGGTGGATAGCCGGGTTGGGTAGCCCACTAGCTCTTTCAGACCCACACTATCAGGATGAACCCTCCACCACTGCCCCAGCTACCTCACTCAATGTTGCATCTGGCAGGGTACAGGGTCAGCTCTTTTCTTCTCATATTCTCGGGACCACTCACCCACATGCTTACCACTGGTGCCAGCTCTACTGTGCTTTCTAGTCTGGGTGCAGAGTCTGCTCTCCTGAGAGCTGCAGCTGGAGCTGGATTTGGACATCCTTGGAGCTGACTCACCCCTGCCTTCAGGCAAGGTGATTTTCCCAAGTGCTGCATCTGGTGAGGGGCAGGCCTACCTCTCCAGATCTCTTGATCCTGGGGCTACCTCTGGAGAGGGGTGAGGATGCAGAGGGCCTCACTCCACACCCATAACATCTCATGACAGATGAGTGGTGGGTACAGGTCCCCCATGTTCATGCCCTCCTGGCCAGCTTATCAGGGATCCTGCCAACAGGGCTGGACCTACATTTCTGAGTGCTGCAGATGGTGAGAGAAGGCCAAAGCCAGTGAGGTAGAGACCAGCTCTGCACACCCTTTGGGCATCTGCATAATCCCAAGAGGCTTCCTGGACCAGGGACACCTGCATAATCTTTAGTGGTAATATGAGCTATGGGCATTGACATGTACCACTGCTGCTGGATGACCATGGACCCAGACATGGCTAAGAGTGGCAGCACAGGCTGTGTCTTCCCTATGGACACAGATGGTGGGGCAGACTACTCACAACTGCTATTCCTCTCCACCCCTGAGTCTCCAGTTCCACCTTTCTTCATAATTCTCAAACTGTTCTATTCTCTTTCTCATATCTGTACCATATATTTGTACATTGTAGTAGCTCATGCTACAGGGAGCCATGTGGCTAGAGGGCTTCTGGGAGCCTTCCTCTGCTTGCACCTCATGATGAGGTTGTGGGTAGGCCTCTGTAACACCTCACCTCTCAGTGGAGATTCTGAAAGCCAAAAGAGCCAGGACAGATATTTTACAAATTCTAAGAGACCACAATTACCAGCCCAGGCTTCTATACCAGTAAAACTTTCTATCACAATAGATGGAAAAAAGAAAGAATTCTATTATAAAGTCAAACTTAACTAATATATACATACAAATCCAACTCTACAGAAGTCTCTGGAAGGGAAACTTCATCCTGAACAAGCCAATCTAACTAAAGAAAACACAAGGAAAAAGTAATTCCAGACCAACAAATCATCATCACCATCACCACCACAACCACCACCACCACCACCATCATCATCATCAATGACGACAACAATAACAAAACTCTCAAAAACACAAACTACCATAATGTAATGATAGGAATAAACAAACACTACTAATTGATGTCTGTCAACATCAATGGTCTCAATCCCCACTCCCCCAAAAAAAGACTAACAGAATGGATGTGAAAACAGTATTCATCCTTCTACTGCATCTAAGGGACACACATTCACATCACACGTAAAAGGACAGAAGTAGACACTCAAAGCAAATGGACCTAAGAAGCAAGTTGGTACAGCCAATTTAATATCTAACAGAATGGAATTTAATCTAAAACTAATCAGAAGGAACAAATGCTCATCAAGGAAAAATTCACCATGAGGATACTGCAATTCTTAATAGCTATGCACCAAACAGGAGGGTACACAAACCAGAAGTTCATAAAAGAAACAAAAGTATAATGAGGAATAAAACAGGGTTGTCTACTCTCAATATATCTCAATATAGTACTTAAAGTCTAATAAAAATAAAACAACTGGAGGAGATCAAGGAGATACAGATTGGGAAGCAAGAAGTTAAAGCATCTTTATTAACTCCTACAGCTAATAAACACTTTCATCAAACTAGAAGAATATATAGTTAAGTCCTCAAATCAATAGTCTTCCTATATACGAATAACAAATGGACTGAGAAAATCATGGAAATAACACTCTTCACAATAGCCTCAAATAATATAAAATATCCTGGGGTAACTCTAACCAAGCAAGTAAGACTCATTTGATAAAAACTTTAAAATATTGATGAAAAGAAACTGAAGAAGGCATCAGAAAAGGTAAAGATCTCCATGCTCAGGAATACATAAAATGAATAAGGTAAAGAAGGCCATTCTAACAAAACCAATACGGGTTAAACATAAGTCCATGATTCTGTCAAAAATCTAGCACAATTCTTCATGGAGCCTGAAAGGACAATTTTCATCTTCCTATGGAAACAGAAAACAAGACAGAACAAAACAAACAAACAAACAAACAAACAAACAAACCAAAAACCCAAACTCAACAACAGGGTAGCTTAGAAAAATCCTGGATGAGAAAAGAACTGGGGATAATACCATCCCTGATTTTAAGTTGCACTACGTAATTATAGTAATAAAAACAGCATGGTATTGGTATAAAAGCAAAAATGTTGACCAATGGAATAGAATTGAAGACTCAGGCATAAATCTACACACCTATGAACATCTGATTTTTTTTAAAAGATAAAGATACCAGAAATAAACACTGAAAAAAAGAAAGCGTCTTCAACAAACGGTGCTGGTCAATCCATGTGGCTGCAAGTAGAAAATTCCAAATATATCTATTCTTACCCTCCTGTGCAAAATTCAAGTCTAAATGGATCAAAGACATCAACATCAAACCAGATATACTGAACCTGATAGAAGACAAGCTAGGGACAGATGTTGAACTCATTTGCACAGGAAAAGACTTTCTGAACAGAACACTGATAGCACAGATTCTAAGAACAACAATTGATAAATGGGACCTCATGAAACTGAAAAGCTCTGATATGGTAAAGGACAGTATCTTCTGGAAAAAGTGGCAACCCACAGAATGGGGAAATAATTTTACCAACTACACACCTGATAGAGGGCTAATATAAAAAATATAAAACAACAACAACAACAAAAATCCCCTGGATATCACAAAAAACAAATAACCAGTTTATTAAATTGGGGTATAGATCTAAACAGAGCATTATCAAAAGAGAAATCTAATATGGCTGAGAAACACTTAAAGGAGTGCTCAACATTCTTAATCATCAAGGAGACGAAAATCAAAACAACTTTGAGGTTTCATTTCACACCAGTAGAATGGCCAAGGCCCATGAAACGAATGACAGTCTCATGCTTGCAAAGATTTGAGGTAAGGGATTCCATAGCTGGTGTGAGTACAAACACGTACAACTACTGTAGAAAGCAGTGTGGTGGTTCCTCAGGAAGATGGGGATCCATGTACCTCAAATGTCACTTGTGCCCCTCTTGGATATGTACCCAAAGGACACTTCATGCTCCTACAGGAACACTTGCCCAGCCGTGTCCACTGCTGCTTTATTTGTAATAACAGAAACTTGAATAGACCTAGATGTCTATCAACAGATGGACAGATAAACATTTATACAATGGAGTACTACTCAGCTGTTTTAAATAAATGGATTCATGAAACTCAATGGATGGAACTAGAAAGAAAAATCATCCTGAGAGAGGTAACCCAGACTTGAAAAGACAAATAACGCATGTTATCAGTTATCAATTATCAGTAAGCTCCAAACCACAGAGGTTAAGTATGGAGTAAGGGACTAGAAAGGACAGCTAGATCTTCCTAGGAAGGGGAAACAGAATAGATAGTGATAGATGAGAGAAAAGGGGTGGTGGTGGAATAGAAATATCAAATAGGGATAGGAGGGAAGAGGGGGATAAGAAAGGGAATATAAAGAAAGACACCTAAACTTAAGAGCCATTGAATGGTCTTGTGGAAACCTAATATTGTAGAAATTTCTTAAGATACTAGGTTTTCATGCCCAAATGGCCCTTAATTTCATTTGTCTCTCCCTATGTGTATATGTTTGTAATATACCCAATATGGTAATCTAATAATATATATATTATCAGATGTACATGTGTAGTAAGATATATAGGTAAACACACACACATACACACACACACATACACACACACACACACACACACACACACACACACACACACACACACGGTGATCTAAGTGAAATCACTGACTAATGGGAAAGACAGAGCCCCAGCTGGACGTCTCTTGTTAGGAAATGAAGCCTTCAGTATTGGAAATGGTTATATGTAATTCAGTTAGGGGCCAGAAAGGTATCATGGAAACCCCCAAACAACCCAGGGCATTGCCGAGACTATAAAAGTTGCTTTCTACAAACTGACGCCAAGTTCCTCTTGCTATAGACAATTCCTCCACAGCGTATTGGACTAGGAGGAGTCATGTTGGTGCCTACCTAAAGTCCTCACACCTAGGGGTCGGTTAGTGTCCATGAAACCAGAAAGTGCTGTGCATGCTACCAAAGAAGAAACACCAGCCCCTCTACAAACCCTTTGATGTACAATGGCATCCTGCCTATAGTATATGCAATGGTGGCACAAAGGTGGTGAGAGACAACCAATATCTGATCTGACTTTAGGAACAGTCCAGTAGATGGAACTCATTCCATGTTTATCTGTCCAAGAGAAACCAAATTTAGCAATAAAATGACTTTTAATGACATTCTGCTTAGTCAGTCACCATCAGAAGTCTCCCTTCTGCAGCAGGTGGGGACAGATATACAGAGCTACAAATGGATGTTATGCACAAAGTGGGAGACTTTGGAGTTCAGAGTTCCAAACAGGATGTCTCCATCAAATCCCTCCCCCAGGTTCAGGGAACCCTGCAGAGAGGAGGCATAAAGAGGAGGAGAGCCAGGTGGGCTGGAAGACATTAAAGGAATGTGCCCTTCAAAACAGGACAGGACTAATGTTGATAGGAACTCAAGGAACTGAGACGTCGTACTCAGGGCCTACAAGGGTGTACAGCAGATGGGATCCTAGAGCTGGAGGGAGAAGTGGGCATACAACCCCATCCCTAAACCAGATGCTATCTTCAACTGATAACACTTGCAAATGAAATTTAGTTTTCTCCAAGGAGTCTCACTAGATAACAAAGGACTTTTAAGGATAGGCTGAATGCTTAGCAGTAGATGGCCAACTGACAGTAAATGACCTCAACACCCTTTCGGAGGGGTCTTGTCTTATAATGTCATGACAATGACAGGGTTCTCTCTCTCTCTCTCTCTCTCTCTCTCTCTGTGTGTGTGTCTCATTAATTTTTTCTTTTCTTTCTTTTATCAAAAATTACCTTTTAATTTTTTATATGTATTTATTTTACCGTACAGGTCCTTTGCAGATATGTTATGGCTTCTGTTTTCACATTTTTATAGGATTCCTGAGTGTACAAGACAGTGGGTCTCACCATATCTTTTTCTTGAGCGTTTTTCCCTTTTGTTTGTTTTGTACTATTCTGATTTGTTCATCTTATTATTATAGTATATGTTATATTAATATTATATTACAATGTCTTTGTTGTTTGGTTCTAATGAGAGACAGAAAGGGGATTGGTCTGAATGGGAAGGAAATGAGGAGGAATTGGGAAGAGAAAGTGTAATAAGGACATATAATACGGGAAAAAACTATTTTCAGGAAGGGACAAAAAGACACATATGAGAATAAAGGCTAGGAAAGATATATGCATAATGTATCCAATTTAGAAATGTATTAACTTTTAAGAAGAAACCCAGATTAAAAGCATGGTTAACTAAAGTCAAGTTATACATGATATTAGAAGGGACCCAATGCTATAAAACTGCAGAATCTACCATGTGCAACAGTGCTATACCTCTTCCCTTCCCCCACCTCCCCCTACATTGCATTCAATGATCCAAAGGTTATGACCATTTAAATATTTTAATTAATTTTTTCTAAAGAAAAAAAAAAAAAACAGTGGGGCTAGTGAGCTGGCTCAGTGGTTAAGAGCACTGACTATTCTTAACAGAGGTTCTGAGCTCAAATCCCAGCAACCACATGGTGGCTCACATCCATCTGTAAAGAGATCTGATATGCTTTTCTGGTGTGTCTGAAGACAGCAACAGTGTACTTATATATAATAAATAAATAAATCTTTAAATAAAAAGAAAGAAAAAGCAGTGAAGTTCTCCCTTCCCTTTCCTGATCCAGAAATGTATTTTCCATTTGGGTTATATATATTCCATATAATATTTGAATATAGTAAGTCATACTTTGATAGAGTTTTTTAAATTTTCACCCTGTTATTTCCTTTAAAATCCTCATTTATGACCTAAAAAACATCCTCTATTTTTTATGTGCTTTTTTGGGTCTTCCTTAATTTATTGATATTTTTCAGTTTGCTTAACGGTTTTCTGTTCACCACTAAACATGACATTTAAAAACATTTATTTTATTTTTATTCATGCCGATGGATGCATGTGCTGGTGTGTGGGAATGCGCATGGGAGGGCAGAGGCACTGGATTTTTCTGGAGCTGGAGCTGTAGGCAGTTGTTAGCCACCTGTCAGGTCCTCCTCAAGAGCAGCAGGGCTCTCACAGGCTGAGCCATCTCTCCTGCCCCAAACAAGGTGTGGAATGGCAACATTTCCCCATGCATTGTTGTTCTGTGACTCAGTCTTCCTGACTTACAAAGCTCTTGCTTGTATCTCTTTGCAATCACCACATTCCCTTTGTCCCCATAAGCTCTCTTTGGAGAGCAGTGTGGCAGCGCATGCCTGTAATCTAAGCCCTTTGGAAGTCGAGGTAGAAGGATCAGGAGTTCAAGGGAATCCCTAGCCCAGCATACATGATATCCTGTTACACCAGAACAAAACCAGACAGAAGCCTTTTTATCTTAATCTCCCCCCCCCCCCCCCCCCGTCTTCCCAACTCTCTCGTAGCTACCTCCACTGCATCAGTACACCCCCCACCCCCACCCCGGGCTTCTCTCATTCCAGGACCAGCATCCTTCAGTCTACGTTCCTTTCTGCTCTTTGTGCTCTTTACATGGCTCTGCTTCCTGCTCTTACGTATGCTCTCAGCTCCCTTTCCCCTAACTCCATGTTTAGTACGGCTCTTGTGTGGTTATGCCAACGGATCTACCTGCTCTGTGTGTGACTGCGCGGAACGGGGCAGCTCATTATAGCGGAACAAAGCGCCGGAAGCATCCCGATGGGTCACGTTTTAATTAATGGCTACAGATCTCAAGTAGAACTTTAGTATACATGAGTGACACAACCATCTTTCCCTTTGAGTTGAGTTTTCAAATTACCCCATCCCTTGCCTTCATAGAAAATGAAATGGAACTGCAACATTGGCCTCTTGTGGGAAGAAGCCAGAGGCAAATTTAATAAAAATGCTTTAAATAATATTCTGTTTATTAATAATAATTTTTGTTTAAAAAGTCATAAAGATTCCACAAGTAATTTACAGCCAGTAGGATGGATTCACGTATCTTTGTTGCCATAGCTTGTGCTTTAAACTTCTATTATTATTTCAACAGAGCTTCAGAATTAAAACAAATAGACATTAATTAAAAATGACTCCATGGTTTAAAAATATATGGCTTGCCATCCCAACTATCTAAAATTAACATCTAGGCCATTACACACGGGGAGCAATTACGAATGTCGGAGTATGGTGTGCACACAGGGGCGGCATAGATTTATTTTTAAATCAACTTAATTGTTGCCAATAAAACAAAGTGAGGGGTGAACACATTTGTCTTCCACACACAGTCACGTTGGTGTTTGGCGCCACTCTTGATCAAAAACAAACAATTACGGCTTCTTATCAAGGTGGGAGAAACTCTCCCATCTCCCCGACAGAGCCAGCACAGCCGCAGGATGAGAGGACAACTGACAGGGGGTCCTAGTTAGTGTATCACCGCCAGATACAGCAGACTTTTAAGATTAATCTGGGCAAACTTTACCTTTGACATTTGAGAAGAAATAGAAAAATCTTCAGTAATCAGGAGAGATGCAGTCGTAAGAGAATGAACACACTTAAAAATGTTGAAAGGTTGGTGCAGACCTGCCTTTGTCTTGGGATCTTGGTTTTCCTTTCCCACTGCATTAGTGAGTACAATTGTGGGGATCTGAAGACCTGGAAACTAGTAATTTAGTTTGCTTAATTTAGGGCAATTCCCCAAAGCGTTCTCTGAAAGAACTGTGAACATAGTAATTATAAAATAGAATGTGAAACTAGACACTGATAGGAGAAACAAAAGAATAACACAGAGAAAGGAAATGAACAGAGGGAAGGAGGGAGAAAAGAGGGGGGAAAGAAACCATAACCATGAACATTAAATACAACCATGAGTGGTCACGTGGGTTAATGCAAACACAGATCTAAGCCTTTTACGAATATTTATATGGCAGTCCCCAGCTCCGAAAAAAAAAAAAAAAAAGAACGAATATTTATATGGAACTTGTCTAATGCCCAGCCCTGTGTTAGGTCATCTTGCAGGTCGACTTCCTGACTCTGGTCTGTATAAGTAATTGCCTTCGTTCTTATCATCTAAATACAATAAAACAGGCAAGTACTAATGGTTGGAGAGGGCACTCTGTTTCTGTGATTGAGAGTAGGGACTAGAACAAATGTTCCACAAAAGAACTTTGGGCAGAGGCAATGCGAGACTTCAGAATGATTGACCCGCTAATTTCCAGTTAAATGAGCTTTCCTCGGGATGCAATCTTGTATATCGGAAAGGTTTCATAATTAGAAAATGTTTTAAATTAATACAGCAAAACAGTAAGTCAGAGAGTTGTACAGGCTTAAAAGAAGCAGGGTGCTTAAGAGCATTCTCACTTATGAAAGTACGTGCCGTGTGATAATTGAGAAAATGTGCAATATATAATTAGAGAAAATGACAGGGGAGGAAGATGGTTGGCTATTTTGTTCTAGATACTGAAATGTGGTGAATTATATACCTTTCAGGATTTCAAAATTTTCTACAATTCACAATGAAAAATTAGGTATGGACTGATTATCTCTGTGGGTGAATTAGTCATCCGAGCTCTTCTGCAGTGGCTTCCCGAGGAAGGATAGAACACAGGGAGAAGGAATGGGACTTGGGAACAGAAAAAGCTCCTGAATCCTTGCTCTGCTTTCTGTCCCTT
The DNA here is from genome assembly GCF_021556685.1 of Rattus norvegicus. NCBI lineage: Eukaryota > Metazoa > Chordata > Mammalia > Rodentia > Muridae > Rattus > Rattus norvegicus. Next base: position 56,390,552 of record NC_141552.1, on the reverse strand, counting down.
GGTGGCCGAGTGTCCCAAGAATTTCAACCCAAGAGACCAAACCACCACAAACACAGCCTGTGCAGAGACCGTACTGCACATGTCTTAAACTCTGTGACCTTTGACTTTAAATCTCCCTGGCATTTCTTTCTTTTTGTAATATGTAATGTTCTTTCTTTAATAAAGATAAGAATAAAATGGCTTTACCTTCTTTTCACTTAATTTTAACACTTCACTCACTTTTTAAATTCAGAGCCATAAATCATATTCTTTGAACAGTATAATTTCAAAAGTAACAAAATCGCATCTATAACTATTGTTAAGACATGTAGGCATGCATCTTCCTTAGTGCCCACATGAGGATATATCCCTCTGTTGTTAAAATGTTTTTATTATTATTTGTGTGTGTCTGAGTATTTGCCTACATGTGTGTCTGTGTGCTGATGCCCACAGAAGCTAGAAGGTGTCAGATATCCTAGAACTGGAGTTATAGACAGTTGTGAGTGGCGGTTGTGAGTCTCTGTCCCTCTCTAAGCCTTGGGAATCTATCTTCTTCCAGGGTCAAGCCCACCTTGCTTAATAAATTCCATTTTGTTTCACATCAACTTACTGTGAGTTTCTTTTCTGTAGCATAAGGCCAGAAGATAAATCTGCCACCAATGGCAATCGAGCCTCCTGTGGCATTAACCAATGCAAAAGCAGCAAATCAGATGCAAATGACTTTGAAAAAATTTTGTAGTGCCTTGCTTATGATCCCCATAAGAACATTCTATGATACAGGCACGTGGAGAACTTTCCCATCCAAGTCGAGACCATCCCAGATCTTCTAATTTCCAGCCAACAAGACAGCTGCCCCAGACACATGTGCGAACTCACCAACCAAGGGCTTCCGAGTAATCCGTTAAATTCTGGACTTGTTTGTTCTACAATAAGAGAGAAGTTCCATAGGAAAGGGATTTGATTTCAGAGCTTTATTAAGCAGTAAATCCCGACTTAAAAGTATCAAGCAACAGAGATACACAAGGCATCGTGTTATTAATGTTCCCAATGTAAGTTAACCCGAGTTTCTGTCTCCTATACACCTAACTGCACTCTCTCACTCTTTTTTCTAAAATTAGTAACTAGACTTTCTCAGGGCATATCAGCTCCTCTTGATAACCTGGACTTAGCAATAGCTGTAGAGTCCCCGAAGTGTACATTGCCTCCAAACCCCTTAACTTTCCTACAGAAACCCTAGTTACTTAGCCTTTGTCCTCTGGCTGCTATGTTCCTTGTGCTAACTTTGTTTACTTTTCCTCTGAGGAGGAATGAGACTTTAGCTACAGAGCCTCTGGTTATCACATCTTTGCTTGATCCAACCATCAGTGACCCACCTTCACACTCCAGTGATCCGAAAGCTGAATCTTGAGCCCACAACTGACAATCAATCTTGACCCTTCCCGCCCCGCCCCCACACCTATCTGTCTGCCTTCCTGAAGCTTCCCTGGTCCCAAGGCTGCATTTTTACTCACCTTCTTTATTTGTATTAGGCTTCTCTCGTCTCGGGTAGCCACTCCATCACGTGCTTGGACTATTCGACTACCACTGCTGCCCTTAAGAGATAGTCATGCAATAGGCAGTGTTTCATATGTCTGTGTCTGATGATGAATAGTAAATATTTCTGAATTCAAAGACAACATCAAAAGAACTGTTCTGATTTGAACAGAGAGACATATATTAACATAATATTGTGAAGCAAAGTACCAGCAATGGCCAAATTAAAGCCTCACTGATGTTACTTTGCCTTTTGTCTTTATGAACCTTGTCTCCTGTCCCACCCACTACTTTGGGGTGGGGTGCTTTGACGGCACATACAGAACTAGCCACCCCTTTGCTTCTCGTGGTGTGCAGCGTAACCTGTCTGTGGATTAAAAGAGAGTCATATCCAAAAGCGGTGTCAGTTCTAGGCTTGTATCATGATATGGTAATTCATGATTGTCCGACTGTGAGAGGTAAGCGGAATGTGGCCAGCAAGCTCATCCTTGAGTTCAGGGGAAGCACACAGGTAGGTTTCCAGGAAAGGAAAGCAACAGTGGTCTGTGTTCCCAGCTCTGCCTATTGTAACTTCACTGCAGAGTGATCCTGGGTCTTTTTATTGAAGATGAACTGTTTTGCATGTACTTAGAGAGACTATCATCGAATTTAGATATCATTTCCCCAAATACACCCTTCAGAGAAAGCCTAAGGCATTCTGCATCTAAGGGTGATGAACGTTCACCATGGCCTTTCTGAAAATTCTCATTCTTAATTTAACAACAGTTTTTTCTTACCACTTCAGCAAGAGACAGACAGTTCCCAAATGATACAGCCTGCCCCCTTTTGGATCAGTTAGCACAAGGAAATTGGATATTGGTGTGTTGATATAACCCTAAAGTAAATTGATATTGTTTGGCTTTCTTTCACAGAAAATTATTTACATACAGACAGAAGACTGCTCTCTTATGGACTTCTGTATTCCCAGGGCTTTGGCGAAACATTGGAAAGCTTCTCCCTACTCAGAAGCAGGCCTCCTGGTGTTAAGATAGTGTCCAGTCTATAGACATCAATCTAAAAGGCAAACAGGTAGGATGCTAAGTGTTACGTGAAGGGGCTGGGGAATCCATCTGAGATGCTACTGGGGTACAATTTACCCTTCTTAGACTATAAGAATTTCATTCCTTCCTGTTTAGTGTAAAAATTTGAATACAAGTGTCTAGCAGTACAGTCACCATATAATTCCAGGGCAGAACCCATTACAGAATTTCAAATTTTAGTTATGAAATTATTAAGACATTTAAGCACCTTATGTGGCTAGCTTAGACGACCAGACATACAAACTGAGACTACTCAAATAGCCACAAACGTAAAACTATAAAAGAACGCAGTAGTTTTCCAGGGAAGTCTATGGCCTGTGCCTGGGCCGCTAGCTGCCTAACCCTACTTGCCCTTGGGGTGGCCCGGGAGCAACTGCACGAACTTCAGGAGTCGACGAGACATGCAGTAGCAAGTGCTTCTGAAAGCAGCTATGAGCTCCTTCAATACCTTCTACCAGTGTCCCATTGGTCCCAAGAAAGCATCTCTTCTAAACCACAGGTCTCGACTGGCTGGCATTGTCTACATCAGAAATCCTAGGTTTCTCAGGTGGTCCTCGATTAGGTCCTCCTGCAGGACATGCCTTTGCAGCTGCATGGCCCCTGACGTTTATGTAGAGGTGGCCATGCTGCTCCTCTTACAGAAGCCCATAGGTATATAGAGCTGCTCACACTATAGCCTATATAGTTCTAGAAGTACCAAAGACTGTATTTTCATTGGGTCCTATGTGGTCTACACTGACATTGCTAATGCTGAGGGATGAGACCCTGGTCTTTTCAACAGGATTGGAAAGTCACGTAAGCCCAATGTAAAGCATATCAGTGTGGAAGAATATGGAGAACTTTTACTTGACTAAAATTGTATCCGAAATGAAAAGGCTAGAGAGATGTTTCAGTCGCTAAGAGCACTGGCTGCTCTTACAGAGGCGTCAAGAGTGTGATTTCCAGCATCCACGTGGCATTTCACAACCATCTGTCATGCCAGTTTCAGTGGATCTGTAGCCCTCTTCTGCCCTCTCCAGGTCCCTGCATGCATGTAATACCGACATATGTACATGCCAACACTAATGCACACAGTACAATAAAAGGGGATTAAAAATCCATTTTCCCATGTTATACCTTTTTATTTGTAAAACGTTTTAACTGAAATGCAATTGCATCGCTCTCCCTTCCTTCTCCTCCATCCTGCCCTTCCCAGCTACCCTCCTTCATATCCCCCCAGTGCCCACTCTGTCAAACTGAGTCTTTTAACATTACATCTGTTACAAATGTATATGTGAGCACATGTATACGCATACGAATACGCACACATATATTTAACTAGAACCTGTTGGGTTATGTTTTTATGGTAAGAGTCAGAGTACCACATTGGGGGGGTATTTCACAGGATTCTACCCTTAGACAAAGAGCTACAGGCAGCTGCTGACTACAGGGAAAATACGAATTAGCCTCTCTCTCAGTGATAAGCTCCCTTGTTGGTCGTCCAGGGCAGGGTCCTCAGTCCTGAAACCATATATGCACAAACAACAAAACATAAGTAAACGTTTTAAATAAAAGTTTACCTCCAGTTCTCAGACTGCACACCTGTCATTCCATTGTTTGAAGGTTTTTATTTGATAGCTGAATACACATTAAAAGCAGCTTTTCCTTGGGTCAACTAGAAATATTCCCATTTGATTTGCCTGAATATTAGAAATATGAAAATGTATCAATATTATTGGTGGTAAAGGTATTGTAGATGCAAAGGTGAACTGGGACCCCTGAAGGGGTTGTCCTTATAAAAATACCAAAAATGGGAAAAACTGCAGATACATTTGTGAGCTTTAAACATGGTATTCATGGAGCATACAAACAACCTCTGAGACTATATAATCTTCTAACATGATACAATAAATACATGTTTTAGCTGGGAATGCAGCTCAATGTTAGAGCATTATTCTACATGAACATGGCCCTAGGTTAGATCCAAGGTAGGAAGGGAGGGAGACAGGGAGAAGGGGAGGGAGGGAAGAAGGAAGGAGGAATTCATATTGTTTATGTTTTTAATTTAGGGTCATACATAAATAAAAATCTTACTTTGCACATGTACTACAAATCAAAGTAATAATTTTACTGCTCTAGAGCATAATTTGAAAATATTGAATTAAAATTTAAGGACAATAAATGTGTTGGTAATTTTCATATGCTAAGTTCATTCCTACCATCAACAATCATTAATGTGTTTCCATTTTTCTAAGCTTGACCTAGCCTTCTTCTTTTCTCTAGGACAACTGCATAGAATAGCAGTTGCAGCCCTGTCTTAACACATGGTAGAATTGAAATCTGCAGCAATTAAACAGCTGGTTTACAATCTTTTGTCCAATAAAGTGGTTGCGGTCAGGCCCTATAATATTTCTCTTAACTCCATACATTTCTTCTAAACATTTTCTGCCACTTTTATCATTTGAGAGTTCAGATTTAAAGTTATCAGGAACCTATTGCCCTGGTCCATCTTGGATCTTAAGGAAATTGCTCACTGGAAAGTATAATATATGACCCAAATGCATTCTGGGGGTTAAGAGCCACTTGGATATATAAAAGCATACATTCATGTGCACATTATAGCTTATTAGATACAAAGGTAGTATAAGTAGGGACGGTAAAGAGGAAACAAAGTTTCTTTAAGTATTCATTATGAGTGGCTCTTGGACCACAAGGTGATATTGGTGCCTAGACTATGAAGAAACTTGTCAGTGAAATGCTATGGCTTTTGGAGGTGGGAAATTCTAAGATCATGGAGACAGTATCTGTTTGGTTCCCGCAGTTTCTGACAAGGGCCTCCTGCGGCATCCTCTGACTGAGAAGCAGCAGAATGAACACACAGGTGCACAACGAGGGACCACACTGGCAGAGGAAGAAGCAGGAGGTAAAAGAGCCTTCCTTCCGTTACTCGCCATGCTCTTGTGAGGATGACGTCATCCCCTTGGAGTTTGGGTTCACTATGATCTAATGTCTCAGCACTGATGCTTTGGAGTTTAATTTTCTACCCGACTTTCAGGAAGGTCAAACAACATCTAAGTCACAGCAGGGACACAGAGTCTATGAGGAGCAAGTGCATGCTGAGACTGAAATCAAGACTTATAAAATCCTGCACTACCTGGCTCCTTTGGCCTCCTTGATGGCCTCCCCAAACCCTTACCTCGTACCCACTCAGCTGTCAAGTACTGAGGCTGCTAATGCCCCTGTCTCAGGGATCTGACATGCAGAGCCTTTGCCTGATATCAGGCCACAGCTTTCTGCATCTCTCTCTGGAACAGAGAGTTAATTGCGGGTATCTGTGCTGTGATATAACAGCAGCCATTGATTTACGCTACTAACCAGGGCCCCATGCTCTGTGAGGAACTAAATCATGTGATAGGAAACTTCCTGCCACCCTTAAGAGGTTATAAACAGTCAGCTCTTTCCCTATGTTCTAAGGATGCATCCAAGGTTCCTCTCCCTTCTTACCCCACCCTCTCTGTCCCTCTCCTGGTGACAATCTATGACTCTTTCTCCCTGTCTGTCTTTTTGCTCACTTTCAGTGAAGCTCTTCTCCATGTTTTAAAGAGGATTCTCCTTCTCCATTAACGACTCTGTCATGCTTACATCTCCAAGCATTGTCCCATCTCTGTCTAAAGTTCTTCCATCCACACCCTCCCCTTCTTACAAAACTCTTGGAGAAGAACTGTGCCCACTCCCTTTGTGGACCAACTCCTTCTACTCATCTTTTATTAAATCTTCCACTTGCTCTCCCATTCATTAACAAAACTGTTCCGATACAGCCTTTAAACCTGTTCTTTAAACCTGTCTGTTACTTTCATTCCTATTGTTACAGAGGCTCTCCCACTCACTCTGTCTCTTGATGAACATTTACGTATTTTAACACATTGGGTTTGTGCCATCAAATCCTAATATATTAAACAGGGGTACATTATCAAAATCATTTGCTTTAAGAGGAGACCATAGACAGTTTCCCAACAAACACACAGTTATTGCTTCTGTAATTTGCTATGAAGTGTAGCAGGACAATTCTTTTTCTGCCAGGGAAGGCAGAATGGGAGATAAAATGAATCATATATTTCTTAATTAGTCAATAAAAGGAAGCATGTCCTATTATAAATACAGAGAATCTTTTTTGATGCTAAATTAATGACTGGCATCAATCTTTACTTGAAGATTTTTTTTCCAACTACACAGTAGACCACTCTTTGCACAACAGCTAACACAAAGGCACTGGATATGGGTATCTCTCTGGCTGCTTCCTTCATCAGCCTTTAGTCTCCTAAGGTTTTGCGTAAGAAAATTAAGTAAATTCCAGTGAACTTACATGCTTCTAAAATACATTGTGAAAACCACTTAGCAGCACACGGTGAATATACTCTGGGCTAGAGGGATGGTTCAATGGTTGAGGGCCAGTGCCGCATTTGCAGAAGACCTGAGTTCAGTTCCCAGAGCCCACATGTAGCTCCAGTTTATAAGCTCACAAGCACATATCCTCACACAGAAAAATATATACATACACACACCCACACACACATATAATTTTAACAAGAAATTTTAAAAAGCATTCTCCATATACAAATACTCATATAAACTCATATTTGCATGTAATATCTATGGTAGATCGGTAGAACAGGCAATGAAATAGGCATCCTCCCCTCCCCAAATACACAGATGTATGTCTACATACAACAGCAGTTCTCAACCTTCCCAATACCACGGCCCTTTAATATAGTTCTTCAATTTGTGGTGACCCTCAACTATAAAATTATTCTTATTGTTACTGCATAAGTATAACTTTGCTGCTGTCATGAATCATAACGTAAATATTTGTGTTTTCCGATGGTCTTAGGCAACCCCTGTGAAAAGGTCCTTCGACCTCCTAAATGAGTACCAATCCAGGTTCAGAGCTGCTGACCTAGAACCTTAGAAGGTAACTTTATGTGGTGAAAGGCTTTTTAAAAGTATAGTTTAGTTTTGAAATCACATCTGTTTATTTATAGTGGGAAGGAGGAGACCCACATGTCATGGCATGTGGATAAAGATCAGGATATATGTTTGGGGACTCAGTTGTTCTCTTCTACCGTGTGGGTCCCAGGAATCAAACTTAGGTGGTCCGGCATTATCGCAAGCTCTCTTCCTACCGAGTCATTCCGGTGGCCTGGAACTACAGGCACTGAAGAAAAAGTCAGTACGTGAGGGTGGATCCTACTTCCAATGCAATTGATAGTTTTGAATAAAGAGGAAAGTTGAAGTGCATGTGTGTAACATGCACATACATGTAAACAATACTAGGGACAGTCAAAAGAAGATTGAGACAATGCAGAAACAAGCCAAAAGTTACTAAGGTTTTTTTAAAAAAAATCAATTGACAGGAAGCTAATCAATTGATGCAGCCAGAAATGATGCAGCCTCTATTCACACTTCTAAAATACATCAGCCTTCTAAGGTCTGGACTCTGGACTCCTCCCTGCAGAACTGTGTGCCTTCTGCTGTTCAAAATCTCAGAGTCCGGGGCAGTTTATTATGGCATCCCTGAGAAACAAAACCAACCATAAACCAGAAACTATACGAGACTCATAAAAAGCAGTAGCTCCTCCCTTCCTCCAGGTCCCCAGTAGGACATAATATTGTCTTTCTGTTTCTAGTTGTCCCGTTCACTCTACATATGCGTTTCAGCAGACTCAGGGTGGGGAAGATGGAGACACGGCTTCTAACCATCCGTAGCCACCCCTCCCTTACACCCTGCATCTTCTACTCATACATTCCCTTTGTTGATGGCACTGCGAAGCCTATTTTGCGACTGCGTTCATCATCCGTGGTTTGTCTATTGGCAGATTCTAAGCATTACCAATCAATAAATGCCATTTATGCTATTAGGATTATGCAAATGCTGTTCAATGCGAGCTAATTAAAATGTTTGCGTTTAGTTTTCTTCTCAAAGAATCCAATTTATGACCCTGGCACCACTCAGAGCACAGACTGCTTAAGATCAAGATCAAAGGCATCTGTCTCTTCCTCTCATCATTAAAAAAAAAAAAATCATATGTTTTGTTGACTCTTTGTCTGAGCAATGTATTCTCTTCCAGAAATTCCTACTGACCTTTTCTTAAGAAATACAAACACATGGCTTATTTACCAAAGCACAAAGAATCTTCGCCTTTCATCTCTTCTCTCTACTGAAATTACCCACTTTCCCCCTCAGGCTCCTTCTTACCACAGCCCTCGGGTTCGGCTTGATTCTATCTAGGTGGATGTCTTCTTGTTTCCTATCTGTAAACTCTGAAGTTGGCATCACTTCCTCATAATAATAACTTCTATGTGTGTGAGTGTGTACATGCATGCATATGCGTGCATGTGTATACATGTGTGTGCATGCATGTATATGTATGTGCATACATGTGCAGACATATTTATATGTGTTCGTTTGTGTGCATTGTGTAAGTATGTGTTTGTGGTGTGGGTATGCATCTGTGTGCCTGTGTATATGTGTGAACACATGCATATGATGGGGGTGTGCAGTCATACATACATGCATACATGTATGTACATGAATGCATGCATGTGCATGTTTGTGTGTCCATATGTATATACATGAGTATATGCATGCATTTTTGAGTGTGTGTGCATGTGTATATGTGTGTGCATGTGTTTGTATGCCTGTATAAGTGTTTGTGTGAATTTTTGTACATGCATGTGTGTGTACATGTGTGTGTGTGTGTGTGTGTGTGCATGTGTGTATATCTGTGTGTGTATGAATGTTTATGAATGTGTGTATGGCAACCTGCAGGCTCCACATAGTGTTTTAGGATGTGTGAAGAGAGATCGATTTTCTACATCCCTATGGAGCTGAAAACATCTTTAGTTCACTGTACTTGCTGCTGTTGGTATAAACTATTATGCTGCAAATAATTTTTTCTTGAGGATATTAAGGAAGTATTTTTGTGTCCTCGCAGCCAGTGGTGATGATGATGAAACTTATACCTAGGAGATCTTCAGTCCCTGTGGCCACCCTTCAATTTTGATGGTTTTTAGCATCTTTCCATTCTCTGAACTGTGACAAGACTGTATCAATGAATGGGTTTTTTGCCCTGCTTAATAGGCCTTTTCCAATCTGACTATTCATGTCTCATTTCAGTCTTATAAATGTCCCAACCTTCATTTCCTCGTCGCCTTTGTTCTTCTTTCTAGAACTCCCATTAGTGGAAGGGTGAGCCATTTGAAACAATTTTCTGTCTCTCTTGTCATTTCCCCCACACTAACTCTCCCTCTTTGTGCTGCGGAGAGCTAGCCTTGCTTTGTGTGGAGTTTTGATGTTTGCTCTTTTCCAGATGAAGTGTTTAATTTGCAAGACTTTTTTTTCTACAGCCGTGGTTTAGTTTTCAAAGCATTTTTTGGGGGGATTTGCATATGCAACATCCTTTCAAAAGTCCCAGGAAGCAGTGTTCACACAGGACACCATTATTCCCTCAATTTAACTTTGCTAATCAGAGGTCGTATCTTCTCCTCATTTATCTCGGGCTTGGTTTATCATCCTGGTCATTTATCCACACTGCGGGTGCTTGGCTCACTCTTGTAGACAGTCATGCAGTCGGGTAAGAAGTCCTACCTCATTTTATTTGCTTTTAGAAGTCTGTTTACTCTCTGTCCTCCTTTGACAACCATCCACTCACCATGCATAAAGACTCCATAGAACTTTACTTTGTAATAATTGTGGGAGGTTTCTGCCTTTTAACTCTTGCACACTGTAGGCAGAAATATAAATCGATCTGGCTGCTACAGAAAATCAGTATGAGGTTTCTTTAAAAAATAAAAAATTGGGTTTGGGGATTTAGCTCAGCGGTAGAGCGCTTGCCTAGCAAGCGCAAGGCCCTGGGTTCGGTCCCCAGCTCCAGAAAAAAAATAAAAAATAAAAAATAAAAAATTAAAGCTAATATTTGACCCAGTTATACACTATTTCTGTGTAAACATAAAAGAAATTTGAGCCAGCTCATAGTAGAGACACCTGCATATCCATGCTCATCGAGACATTGTTCATAAAGCCATATTATGGATTGAGCTTAAATGCCCACCAATAGATGCATTGAAGATAAACTATGACTTGCACACAATGAGGTTTCATTGAGCCATGAGGAATAAAATTATGCCATCTTCAGGACTTTGATCCAAAACCCCTCAAACAATTATTTCCCAGAAAACAAGAATATTCTGAGGATGGCTAAATATAGTTTAAAACTTAACCAGTTTCTTCATTGTAGTGCTTCTTGCAAGAAGCCAAAATATCTTTATTTGAAGATGATTGGGCTTTATACATAAAAGATACCCCCAAAAATCCACTGGAAACTTCTACAGCTGAAAAACACTTTTAGCAAAGTAGCAGGATATGAAACTAATTCCCAAAATTCAGTAGCCCTCCTATATACAGATGACAAATGGACTGAGAAAGAAATTAGGGAAATAATACCTTTCACAGTAGCATCAAAAGTAGCTTAGGGTAATTATAAACAAGCAAGTGAAAGACTTGTGTGATAAAAACTTCAACCCATCGAAGAAAGAAATAAAGAAGACATCAGAAAATTTATATATCTTCCTTGCTCATGGATAGGTAAGGTTAATATCATGGTTATCATATAAAAAGCAATCTGCAGATTCAATCCCTGTCAAAATACCAACAAATTATTTGCATAAATTGAAAGGGTACTCATCAGCTTTATATAGAATCACAAACAACCCAGTGAAAACGATCTTGAATAATAAAAGAGCTGCAGAAGGGTATCACCAACCCTGACTTCGAGTTGCCATACAGAGCTATAGTGCTGCAAACAGCGTAGTGTTGGCCTAAAACAGAAACATTGGTCATGAACTTAAGTTGGAGATGCAGACATATATCCATCCACCCATGGACGCCCGAGTTTTCGTAAAGAAGTAAAAAAGTCTACACTGAGAATAAAATGACAGTGTCTTTAACAAATGTTACTGGTCAAGTTGGATGGCTGCATGTGAAAGTCAAATCAATCCAAATTTATCAACCTGCACATAACTCAATCCAAAACAGACCAAGGACCTTAACGAAAGAACAGGTATCTTTAATCTGGTTGAAGAGAAAGTTGAGAATAATCTCAAACTCACTTGTAAAGGAAAAGACGTTCTGAGCAGGAAGCTGATAGCATGGGCACGAAGAGCAATGATTAGCAAATGGTACCTCATGGAACTGAAAAGCTTCTGTATGGCCAAGGGCACTGCCTTGTCATTCAAAGTGACAGTCTACAGAATGAGAGAGGAGCTTTACAAATTCTACATCCAATATAGGGTTAATATCGGAAACACAGAAAGAACAACAAGAACAACAAATCTTCAAAACCAACAACCAACCAGAAACAAAACCTGGGCATCAAGAGAAGAAAAGAAAAAAGAAAAGAAAAGAAAAGAAAAGAAAGGAAAAGAAAAGAAAGACCCAGTTTAAAAATGAGGTATAGAACTAAACAGAGTTACCAACAGATGAAACACAAGTGGGATGAGAACCAAAGAAATATTCAAAATCCTTCGTCATCAGGGAAATGCAGACAAAACAACTTTGAGATTTCATCTTTCAGCAGCCAGAATATCAAAGATCAATAAAACAAGTGATAGCTCATGCGGGCAAAGATGTGGAGTAAGGGGAACACTCCTCCCTGGCTGATGTGCCAACTCCATGGAAATCGGTGTGGTGGTTCCACAGGAAGCTGAAAATAGATATATTTCAAGTTCCAGCTCCACTCTTGGGCATACACGAAAAGACTCTGCACCCTACTACAGAAACACTTGCCCCTTCGTGTCTATTTCTGCTTGACTCATAATAGCTAGAAATTGATAACAGCTTAGATATCTATCGGAAGATAAATGGATAATGAAAATATGGTAATTTGTACAATGGAGTATTATTCCCCTATTAAAAATATTAAACATGCAGGTAAATGAATGGGCCTAGAAAAAAAATCAGTCTGAATGACCTACGCCAGACCCCAAAAGACAACATAGTATGTTTCCTTTTATATTGGATATTAACTTTCAAGCCTTTAATAGGAATGCTACAATCTATATAACCACCCAACTTAGGTAAAGAGTAAGGAAATAGAGCAGACAGGAGGATCTCCCAAGAAAGGAAAAATAGGAACCTTTACTTTGTGGCTAGTTACCATGAGTGACACAGAACACATAGTTCATTCTGAAGTGGATTTAAATGAAGAACAGTTTTCTAGGAAGTTTTCACAAGAAATCTTAGTAGAGTCACCAGATGAAGCAAGATGATCAAGCTCAAGAAGATAAACATCATTTTAACACTAAATTATAAACCATATATATTTTAGAGAGAAACCATTTACACATGCATATACATATACATGCATGTACACACACATAGACTCATACACACACACACACACACACACACACACACACGAGTGAAGGAGACTGTTAGAAGGAAAATGAAGAAAGTACTAAGAGTAAGAGGGTAAAAATATCAAAGTATATTATCGAAGTATATGATATCCCTGAAAGAAATTGTCTTCACAAAATCAGACACAATGTGCGATGAATATACCAATAAGAACTTTTTATAAAGAGAATTGTGTTGTGCAAATAACAAAACAATGATTGTCGTGGGTAATGATGAGTCATCAGACTTGATTTAGACAGAAGAGAAAGCAAGAACTAGTAACTTTTTTCTCTCTGGGCAACTATCTAATCCACAAAAAGCCCCGGGTTTTAATTTTCTAACGAATTAACTTAAGCAAGTGGCTCAGTTGCCTTAATTAATTATAACAACCTTCCAGGGTTATCACTAATAATCCATTAAATAATCCCAAACTGTATACAACAGAAATCTTGTAAAAGTTACTCATCAGGAAACTCTAGAAAGAGCTACATGTGTCCCACGTCATTCTCGATGACTTGCTTTGAGTTAAAGGTTCTGAGAAGCACTTTGATAGAGAAACTGGTCAAAATTTAAACCTCATTTAATAATTTCCTAGAATAGTCTTCATTACTCTCCTGGGACTATCTGTGTGAGGGACTTGAGGTCCAACTGGGTCATGGGTATTTTTATAAAACCAAGTGAAAAACTGAAAGCTGTTTTTAGGCTACAAGTGCCCAAAGGGGAATGCGTTAAAAAACATTTTTATTCTGGATCCTGGGTTACTGGTAGCTGCAGTTTGATCATGAAGGTTAGCAGTCTGGTTGGAGGGAACACAGCAGAGATGATGGGAGGAGAAGACAGAGACAAATATTGACAACCTGAAGGAGTTTGTCCTGTGAAACTGAAACATGTGGCAGCTGCTGGGTGATGTGGTTTTGATAGACAGGGTTTCCCGTGGGAATCTTTACAACATGATGTGCTCTGATGGACACGAGCGAAGGAGGATAGATCTCTCATGCTGGCCAAAGGACAAGGATAGAAGAGTATTGTATCCACGGTTACAGAGGAGGAAGCCAAGGTTCAGAGAGGCGAAGCAACTTTCTTAAAGACACACAGCTGATCTGTGAATCAGTATTCAGTCTAGGAATATATCTGAAAGTTGGCTGAGCCGAATGACTGGGTTCCTCTGATCTAGGAAGATGGATCCACAGGATATGATTCCAATAACTCCTCCCCTGTGCATGGCATGCACAAGCCAGTTTAGGTGGAACTCAGTGACAGGTGTCATAACGTCTTAGTCTCATCTCTGATCGATTACACGGAGTGTTAGAAACCAGACAGGCTGCTGGCTCTGCTAAGACCCTATTCCCTTCTGAACTCTGGCTTGTGTGTTTGCTGGATGTAAAGCCACCCAGCTCATTTCAAAACAGAGGAGAGCTCTGAAGTGCCCATGGGCAGGACCTGCCTTTAATCACATTTCAGAAATGGAGTTTATTAATCATCTGGGGCAAACATGCTACTTTTTCCCTAACATATACTGCAAGGGCTATAAATTTCTACCAGCTTGGCTGTCAACGCTCTTCTTAGGCTTCTAGAAACAACTTCGGTGGGTGAATTTTGAGGTGCGCTAAACTGTGCAAACTGAAAATCTCTAATCTGATAACCCTGAGTTACAGGAATGTCCATGACCCTGTCACCATGGCCGAGAAACCCCTACACACGCTTCTCTGTACTTTCATGCTCATTAAAAATATTCCTATCAAGGTCCCATCTCATTTGTTCATCCCTCTCTCCATAGCCAAATCCTGATGGGCTTGCTCTGACAATAGACTGCAGATTACAGAATTTTATCCAAGTGGTCTCATGATTATGTCGTTGTGTGTTGTATATGTGTGTGTGGAAGGAGGGTCTAGCTTCTATATATACTATTCTTCATTAGATTCATTTATTTTTAAATATCTTTTAGGCACATGAGTGCTTTGCCTGTGTGTGTGTGTGTGTGTGTGTGTGTGTGTGTGTGTGTGTGTGTGTGTCTGTCTGTCTGTACCATATGGGTTGACTGTCGGGTGAACAGAGGCTAGAAGTAAAGAATTAGATCTTCTGTAAGTGGAGTTATTGATGGTTGTAATCAACATGTGACTTGTGAGAAACAAATTTAGATCTCCTGGAAGAGCAGCAAGTTCCCCTAATTGCGGGCACTCTCCAGTGCCCACCACATTTTATAGTATTTTTATTAACAATTTCATGTATGTATATAATGTATTCTGATTATTACCCCCCACACATACATAATACTTTCTCTTATCTCCCTTCATTCCTATCACCATACACCTGTCTCTTCCAGTCTCCTCTTCTAAGAGTTGTGACTCTGAACTTTGTTTTGTGACCCACCTACTTTAACCTGGACCAGTGAGACCGCCCACTGGAGCCTGGTGGCATTCCCAGTGTGCACACAGCTGAAGGCAAGGACTCGCCATCTCCTTCAGTCTGTCATCAGCAAGTAGTTCATCGGGGGGGATGAGGCCCACCAGACCCTGTCTCCATCCAGGTCATACTGTTCCTCAGCCCATTCTTTTTTTTTTTTTTTTAGATTTTTTTTTATTAACTTGAGTATTTCTTATATACATTTTGAGTGTTATTCCCTTTCCCAGTTTCCGGGCAAACATCCCCCTCCCCCTCCCCTTCTTTATGGGTGTTCCCCTCCCCATCCTCCCCCCTTGTCGCCCTTCCCCCAACAATCTAGTTCACTGGGGGTTCAGTCTTAGCAGGACCCAGGGCTTCCCCTTCCACTGGTGCTCTTACTAGGATATTCATTGCTACCTATGAGGTCAGAGTCCAGGGTCAGTCCATGTATAGTCTTTAGGTAGTTCCTCAGCCCATTCTTGTGCAGATCCAGTGTAGGCATCTGTGTTGCGCTCATCAGTAGTTCATTTTTTTTCACAGCTGTTGTCTGGCTTTATGGAATGTGTTCATACACTGACCAACTGATCAATATTTCAGTTGTTTTCCATTCAGGGTCTATTTTACATAAAGTGTCTGTTGTACCAATGCTCATGAATAAACATTTTATTCAGATACGCTCTCAGTATGTGGATGCAAATTTCACTTTTGAAAAAATCGTTTTCATTGATTGGCTTTATTACTGGACAATTTCATATTTGGACACCGTGTGTTTTTGTTTTCTTTCCCTGACTCCATTACCTCTCTCCTATCTCTACCAAGCCCCCGTATCCATACAAGACCCTTTCCAAGCTTCACGGCTATTAGTTTTATTTTTGACTTAGTAAGCATAGCTAGGGCTATCTGTGTTCCAACATTGGGTTGGAAGCACACAGGTGTACTTGGTAAAATTCTTGGTACATACGAGACTGAACACAATGATTTCTCTGTTCTGAATGGATCAGTAACAACCATCCGTGACAGTGAACATAACTGTAACACATAAATAGCGGTGAAAGACGGAGGAGGCCATGAGTCACTATTAAGGAAGGCCCCAGCATTCCAAATTGACTGCACAATTTTATAGCAAGAGCAGCCAAGAACTCCTGCTGTACCTCATCCCCATTGATGCTCACAATTGCAGGTCTTAAGCTCTAGATATTCTTGGGGCTAGAGAGATGGCACAGCAGTTAATAGCATGAACTCTTCTTTCAGAGGATCTGAGCTTGATTCCTAGCACCCAGGTTAAACAGCTCACAGTCATCTGTAACTCCAGCTCCAGGGGATTCGAGGCCCTCCTCTGACCTCCATAGGTATAGTGTGTGTGTGTGTGTGTGTGTGTGTGTGTGTGTGTGTGACACACACAATTTTAAAAATATAAATATGCTAATGGAGGCGAAGCAGGATCAGTTATACTTCAATTTTTCTTTTAATGAAATATGTTAGTTATATTGCTAATTACATATTTTGACATCATCGTAAGTGATACTGCTTTTAATTTTAATTTTTGGTAGCTGCTGCTACGTGCAAATGTCATTCATTTCTGTATACTAAATTTACATAGAGTTTCAGGAGACATTCGTGTAGATTTCTGGAATTTTCTATGCAGATATTTACACTTGAGAATGAGGTTTGATGCCATATTTGGCATACTTTTCAATAGATGCCATTTGGGCCAAGTTGGCGATGGAAGTCTTCTATGTTCTTCCAGATTTCTGTGTAACTTATCAAGTCTTGAGAATATCTAAATCCTTAGATATAAGGCCAGCAAGATTCTCAGCTGATGAAGGTACCTGCCATCTGAACATCTGAGTCCACAGACTGTCCTCTGGTTCCCACATAGTCCTCATGGCCAACACACACATTCATGCACAAATACACCCACAAGCACACATGCATGTGCATACATATGCTCACATGCTCAGGCACATGCACAAACACACAAACACACACACACACACACACACACATGCACATGCTCATTGCACAGGCATTTGATACGAATGTTTTGGTTTTGAGTCAAACTTCATGTGGTAATCATTTACTTTTCTTCTTTGTATGAATTCTGTTGAATGAATTCATAGGAAATTATTTCATATTATCTCAATTTTTGGTTTATGGGTTATAATTATTTGTTGCACTAGGTTTTGTTTAATGTAGGTAAATAGCACATACATATAATTTATAATAATCTATTTAAACGATACACTGTATACACTTTTCCTTATGATATAGCTATATTGCAGCTACCATTTAGGGATTAAAAATACTCAGATAAACAAAGGACAGGATTTCCTTGTGGATAGAAATCCTAGTTGACAATTTAAGGGAAATCGACTCAATTTGATGTTTTCCACAAAATGGGATGCGAGGACACACACCAATGTGTTGTCTAAAGACAATACCAAGTCCCTAAGGTTACACTGTCCGTGTAAAATCACCAGTGAGGAAGCAGTTGAGCATTTTTTCCTTGTTGAAGTATGAACATCTCATCAACAGTTGCCCAATTACTCTCCAGACCACTAGGATGGGCATCACACAGAAGCATCAATCATATTACCCGTCAGAGATAGATCTGCAAGCCGGCATTTCAGCTGAGACCCTGCAGCAGAATTTGGATTCCTTTGGCTCCTTGCATTAGTCACTCCAGGAGAGCAATTCACATCCCATAAATCACGTTCAGACGGTGACTCACAGGGCTGTCTGAAATTTACTCATCTTAGTCTGTGTGCTAGAATTAAAGAGGATCTGAGCCTGTCGCTATGATGGGTATGTCTGTGTAAACGTGGTTCTCAAAGTGCAGATTTAGTTCTTGCCATTTTAGCATTCCAAGTACACACATAATTTTTTAATACCTTCTATTGGGGATAGATCAGATTTCTGGGTGCCTGAATCTTTCAGTTGAAAAGAATTAAAGGTGGCATTCTTAGACTGATATGAGATGTGTGCATATCTAGACTTAATCACTTCATTGTAGATATTATTTGCTTACATATTCATGTGTGTATGTGTAGGGGTGCCTCAAGAGTTCAGAACAGAGGCTTAGATTCCTTGGAGATGGACTTGAGGAACCAGATGTGGTTGCTGAATAGAGGAATAAGTGTTCTTAACCTCTGAGCCTTCTTACAGTTCCCATAACTTGTTTCTAAAGCATAAAAATGGTACCAGATGGCTTAAATTCATTTCATGTATTTAGAAAAAAAATCATATAAATGAATGGCTAAATGGTTTTGATAGTATTTATATAATCAAGAGAATTGTCTGGCATAATTGGCGAGGCATTTTATGATAACCAAAGACATATCAGTTATAGTTGTTAAGGTATTTGACAATAACCAATCAACTTTGTCAAAGAGTTTACAATAGATTGGGTGAAAGAAAAAACTGCAGTTCACAAATTGCCATTATGTGTGTATATACACACACATGTTTGTTACATGTGCACAGGTACACACACATATATGCACACACTCACATGAGCACATACACATGCTCTCTCTCTCTCTCTCTCTCTCTCTCACACACACACACACACACACACACACAGAGTAGTAATAATACATGGGGGCTTACATGAGAATGACCCCATTAGGCTCATGTATTTGAACACTTGGTCCCCAGTTAGTAGAACTGTTTGTGAAGGATTATGGGGCATGGCCTTGTTTGGAGGCAGTGTCACTGGAGGGTGTGGGGGATATTTTGAGGTTCCAAATGCTCCCACCATTCTCAGTGTCCTCTCTCTAGTTCTTGACTGTGGTTTGAGATATGAGCTCTCAGCTGTCTACTGATATGCTTTCTCTCCACAGTCATACATTCTAACCCTCTGGATCCAAGACCAATTAAATGCTTCATTTTGCAAGTTGCCTTGGCCCTGGTGTTTTGGTCAAGTAATAGAAAAGTAACCAACACAATATATATTATATATTGTTTATCCTATTATATGACATATTATATATCCACATATGTATATATGACAGACAAGGGATCATCACAACTTGAATCCACCGGAGACACTGGAAGAAGAAGTTTAGTGCTGCATACACAGGAGAGAGCAGACACTGAAAGCAAAGGAGATGACAAGGAAAACAGGTCAATTTCCTAGTCCAATCTCTCTTGCTATGCAACTCAGCCTTCTCGAGTCGCTATAGCAGTTCCCATATGGTTTAGCAAAAACAAGGAATTCCTCCAGCGTGTGGCTGTCTTTTGAAATAGATGTTTAACTTGCGGCTTCACAAACTGATTTCTTTTAAAGAGACATATGCTTAGTGGCTCTTGCCTTTCAGGTTCAGGAAATTGCTTATTTCACTGTGGCGGCTGTTTACTCTGCGAGGCCTGATGATGACACGCTATTCCCCTGTGTGTCCACTGACAGTGAATGTGATGGATCTCATCCTGCGATGGCTTTGTTCTTATTCCCTAGATGGTGATTTAGACATGCTGATCATTTAGATAAACAATAACACACACAAAAAATCCATGAAATTGTCTTTAAATGTTTCCTCAGAAAAGTAAGATTGTAGAGGGAACCAGGAATGCCCAAATCTTCCCATGTTTGTGGCCCTACAGTATGCTGTGGCTATATTATTCTGTACCACTGTAGTATGTTTTTGGCCTTATAACATGCTGTGGCTATAGTATGCTGTGCCGCTATAGTGTGCTTGTGGCCTGATTATTTGCTTTCATAAAAGTTTAGTCTATTCAGTGTTTAGTAAACAAAGAAAAATTAGGAATTTGATTTTTATTTTATACTACAGTTATAAAGGGTGGGCGAGTGCTATTGTGGAGAATAAATCTATTTGGTTGGGTCGCAGACAGTATCATCATGGTCAGTCCTTCAAGTTTGTGTTTATATGAAGACTCGATATGACCATTTCATATGATCTCATATGACCTTTGGGAAATCTGGCACTATCTTTCTAGGCAGAAGGAGTATCAAGAACAGAAGTGTGGAGATGGGCAAAGTTTAACCCCTTTAAGAAGTGGAAATGGACCAGAGAGTTGGCTCAGTATAGGGATGGTTTCCTGTTGCTACAGAGGACCCTAATTTGGTTCACAGCACCCATGTCTGGTGGTTGACCAGTCCCTATAGCTCCATCTTCAAACAATATATATTGTAAACCCATATCAAAATCTCCAAGAATGAGTTAAAATTTAAAAATTAAAAAAAGGGATCAACGGTGACTGCATCAAACTAAAATCTTATTTGTATCAAAGGGAGTGATCTGCAGAGCACGAGGAGGGGCTTCTCAGTTATTCTTTTGACAGGAAATTTATATTTATAATATTTAAAGAAAAAGATTAAATAGGAAAAAGTACATGTAATCTAATGAATAAATGGAAAAATAACTGAGATGATGTTTTCCAAATGAAGAGATACATGGGAAATGAGAAACCTGAAAAAAAATGGTTCAACATTTTTGGGCATCAGAGGAATTCAAATAAAAACTATATCAGGATTTTGTCTGACCACAGTGAAATTGACCATGATCGGGGGGGGGGGGGAATAAAACCAGTAAGGTCGGCAAGGATGCCAGAGAAAGACACCTTTGCACACTATTGAGTAGAAGAATTAACTGCTCCAGCCACTATGGAAATTAGTGTAGTCATTTCTCAGAAATCCAATGATAGAACTATTACAGGCTTCTGTCGTAGTACTCATGGGTATTACCCAAAGGACTCTAAGGCAGAGTAAAGAAGAGACACTTGTCTGTTCATATTTACTAGAAATTACACATAATAACATGGAATCCAGCTAGTGCCTATTAGGGAATGGATAAAGAAAATAACAAACGCACACACGTGCACACACATGCACATGCATGAACATACCCATGCACAAACACTCATGCACCCACACATGAATACATGCATGCATGCCCACACACAGGCACACACATTTATATGTACATATACACAGTTGAATATCACTCAGCTATTAAAGAAAGCTAAATCATGCCATTTGCAGGGAAACTCATATAAATGGAAATTATGTTCAACGAAGCAAACTGGACTCAGAAAGCTGAGTTCACACATTTCCTCCTTTTGTGTGGAATCAACTAAAACAATTCATGGCCGCAGAAGGAAGACAGTGGGAGGCTATTGGGAATAAGACATGTGCTAGTGGGTGAGGGGGTGACAGAACTAGGTAACAAGGGGGATGAGTGTAATGAAAACACTTTACATACACATGTGAAGACGCTTTAATAAAACCCACGATTTTGTTCAATTTAATACATTCTAGTGATAAGAAGAGACGTACAGTACCCAACTGTTGCGGCTATCGATAGACTGTTCTGACTCAGGCTGGAGGAGTGAACCTGTTTACTCATCCTTCTTGGCCTCACAGGACTACTGGCTATCATCAGAGAGAAATCCACCTAACAAGATGAAAATGCTAATTCTGGCCTGGCTCATCCACGCCTGTCCTCTTAGCGACTCGCAATGCTGTGCTGTCTACTCTCTGCGGTCCATCTAATGTAAATCAATGGTAGGTGGTGGTAGTTACTTCCAAAATGAAGAGAAGGAGCTGTTTGCTCATTTGCTCATTTTCTCGTCCCATCCTGGGCCACGTTCTAAAAGAATGGCGCCTGTGACATCATGGCCCTATGGAGGGCAGACACAGTAAGGAACCATAAACTCCACATTAGTCATGAGTGACTTGGGTTGCCTGGGGTAATGTATGTTTCTTTTTATTGCTAGAAGATATTAAACTGACAAACATCATGGGTTTTACTGAGACATCTTCACTCATGTATATAAGGCACATTCGCCACGCTGATGGGTCCCCTTATGAATCAGTCACTCCTATCACTTTTCCCTCCCACTAGTATGTTTCTTGTTCCTAATAAGCAAATCCTACAACTGCAGCAAGCCTTCGTAGATTGGCCTCATTGCAATCTCGTGGGAGATCCAGAGCCCACGCGAGCCAGCTAAACCCTTTCTCTTTCTGATCTTCACAAACTATGCTAATGTTCCCATTGATTCTTTTAGAGTTTTAAGACAGGGTCTTATATATTCTAGGTAGCCAGAAACTCACTCGATACCTGATTACCTCTTCCTCCTGCCTCTAGCTCCCAACTGTTAGTGTGTACAACCCCTTTATGCTGTTCTGTGGATCAAATCCAGTGCTCGCCGGTCACTAGCTATGTGCTTTCCAACTTGAGCTATATCCCTGACACTGGAGTCATACATTTTTAAAGTTTCAATTAATACTGTGTTCACCAACACCTATACTAATAACTAATATAGGATATATGTCTCGAAAGGCTTAAAATAGCATACTCAGTGTTTATGTTATTCACCAGGAATTACTTTTCTAAAAAATAAAACCGGGGTTCAGGATTTAGCTCAGCGGTAGAGCACTTGTCTAGCAAGTGCAAGGCCCTGGGTTCGGTCCCCAGCTACGAAAAAAAGAAAAAAAAATAAAAAATAAAACCATAGCTCTTCTTTATATAGAAACTGCACGAAGTTCAAATATCTTCAAAAGTTAATAAAGTTAATTACTAAATATTCAGGGCACTTACTTTCCAGGTAAGTCCCGACCTTCAGATATGGGTGTTGGCTACAGAGTAAAATGTCTCCATCTCATGTACAGAGGTATTATGCCATTTCTATCACATATACGATCTTTAATGTGGAAACCAGCAAGTAAATAGCACTCATAAAAATGTTGCCTCACGTGCAAAATTCCTGAGCATACATGGAACCGCAAACACAGACGGCTTTTGTTTTGTTTTTGTCTTCTCTAGGAGGCTATGTATTTTAAACACCTAAATATCAGGGCTGAGGTGAAGTTCAGTGGTAGAATACACATGGGCAAACACATGCAAACACAAAGGACGTGAGAGAAGCACACAATTAAAACAAGATGGAGACTTTGAACCTTATTTTGCGTCTGTCTTTATCCTTTAATTAAAATACTGAAATGATAATGCCAGTGGATTTTTGTATAAGTTTCCTACATAACTGAGTATGGTATATAAGCCTGAAGGTGACACCCAATTCTTCACAATCCAGATGTTCGTGCTTGTATGTAAGTCTCCCTTCCTTGAGGCCAGGAAGGTGCTTTTAACCAATGGATTATAGCAAACATGCCTGGTGTTGCTCCCATGGTGATACTGCATTATGAAAACTTTCCAAGCTGACTGGAGCTGTGGACTCCTCTTGTGAATCTACTGAGGTCAGTGGCCATGTTTAAGATGTACTTACCCTGGTTAGGAACAGTAATTGACTTCCAGGGATTGAGGACAGCCTCTAGTCAACAGTCAGAAATAGTCAGACGCTCACAAGGCCAAGCAAGAGGGAAGGAACTATTCCCCAGTGCAACCTCTAGATGACAATTAGTCCAGCTGACACTTGACTGCTACTTTATGAAATCATGAACAGAGAACTAGCCAGGCCATTCCTGTTATCCATAAAAATAGTGAAAGCACACTTCTTTGATCTTTAAGTTTTTCTCCTCCTTGACCCCCAGGACTGAGGATTGAAGGCCTCAGACATGCTAAGCAAATGCGCCTCCCCTAAACTCTATCCCTAATTCCTTTTACATTTCAGACAGAGTCTCACTAAGGTACCCAGACAGTCTACCCTCTGTAGTGCAGGTTGGCCTTGAACTGTGAGGTTGATCCTCTGGCTTCAGCTCTCCAAGTAGCTAGAGTTACAGTCCTGAGCTTCTAGATTTTTTAAAAAGCTTGGTACTCAGCTATGAGAGAGCATAACGCACTTTGAGATTTATATTTATGGTTATCCATGCTCCTAACCTTATACATTTGTTTCTATTTTTGATAATAAAATATTATGTCTTTGTTGTTGCTATTCAAAATAAATTTCAATTCTTCCAGAAGCAGCAACAAAGGTAAGTGAAACAATTTCCTTACAAGAGCAAACTCTCCTTTGACTATTTTTATAATTCTTCAGGAGAAGGTGTCTACGTGCATTTTCTCTCTGGATATTAAATGACAACAAATGCTATAATATATTAACACTTCTTATTATGGTTTTGTATGCAGATAAACCAAAGAGGAGCAGGAAGCAAAGATCATTTGCTGCTGCCTGCTTTTGAGCTCATGAATTTTATTATAAAGAACGTGATCATGGGACCACGGATGCAGTTCACTGACAGAGTTCATAAGCCTGAGGTCTCGGGTTCAAGCTCCAGTCACAGCACACCATCAACACTGTCACTGAAAATGTAGCCCTGGTAGAGGTGGGGTCCTGTTGCAATGAATTGGGTTAGTTCCTATGGGGCTGAATAATTGACTTCCATTTATCAGAAAGGATTGGCAATCATCTGTCATGAACTATAGTCATTATTGATCCGTAGATGCATGATGATGCCCGTGTTTAAACAAGCAAGTATGATTTGCCTGATTCAGTGTGGTTTATGCTTTTATACAAACCTCAAACTTTTATTTGAGGCCATGCCATTTCATCTGCTGCTTAGTCACAGCTAAAGTGACCAGGGAGGTCTAGAGTGAACCAGTATCTTGGGACGTGCATGATAGAAATATCATTCTCAACACGTAGTAGCTGTGCTTGCCTGCCTATGATTGGCCCGAGGTCAAACCAGCTAATAGGCTAGCATAGGAGAGGGATAGGATTACAAGCCGCCGTCTGTAGTAGAGGAGCAGGAACAGATGGATGCTGGGAGTTGGTCAGTTTCCCTTATGGCTGTGGTCCTTGGCTGTCTCCAGTGGATGGCCCCAGACCTACGCATACATGGGCAGCTACAAATGTACTCAGTGAACTTCTCGTCCTCTTCCCTCCTCAGTTTACTCAGTCATACTCAAGCGTAAATTTTCTATATTAGTTTTGATTCCCCAGTAACTATATGCTGGAGGTGACACTGTGTTTAACCTAGAGGGGAGGAAACGGAGGCTTAATACAATTAGCATCTGAGGCGAGGGTATTGGGAAATTCAGTGGAAGAAATGATAAATTCCCTTTCCTTTCTGCTCTCTTTTTAAGAAATAAAAATATAGAGATGACTGCGACATGGAAGAAGGTATCTGAAGAAGGAACACTCTTCCTCAACCTAGGCTGTGGCAGGATAACAGACACATGAGATATACGATACATCGATCTGAGAGCTACCGGAAGTCACAGCGGGGGAGGATCATCTTCCTGCTGGATGGAGATGTGTTGTAAAAATTTTACATTTTACAATTATTTATTACAATTGTTCATTTGAACTGGGGGGTATGCAAGGCACGGCATGTTCATGGAAGGTAGAGGACATCACGAGAAAGGTCACTATCTCCTTATTCCATAGACGTCCGGAGGATCGAACGCAGGTCGTCTGGCTTGACAGCAGTCACCTCTTACCCACTGAACCATCTCCACAGCACCTTTGTGTGGAATATCTATACCTTCATATATAATAATCCATTACAGTTAGAAGAGATATAGAATAAGAAAAACAATTTTTCTAGGGTTCTGGACAGATGGCTCAGTGGTCAAGAGCTTTTGCTGCTTTTCCAGAGAACGTGGGTTGAGTTCTAAGCACACAATTATTTGTAACTCTAGTTCTAAGAGATCTGATGCCTGCTTCTGGCCTCTGCTGGTACCAGGCATACACATGTGTGCATATATATATATGTATATATATATATATGTATATATATATGCATATATGCATATATATACAGGTAAAACACTCATATTCATAAAATAAATATAAGAAAAACACTTAAAAATAAAAATAATTCTAGTTGAAGAAAACTGGATGGCTAATAGTGGAAATATGAGGAAGCTTGCGTCAGAAAGTTTGAAGAACATCAAATGAAATAAATGGAAAAATGCCAAGATAGAGGATTTTCTCTTGGATACCATTTTTGAATCAAACATGGTAATTTATTTAATTTGGTGAGATAGCCAACTAGCTGAGCTGCCTTTGTCCTTCCTGATTGAATTTGGAAAGCTCTTCAAAGGGTAGTGTAAGTTCCTGTGGGTTACTTTATTTTAGAGAGTGATCTACAGGGATTATCTGACTGGAAAATCTCTCCTACTTGAGGACAGAGGCCATCAAGTGCTTACATTTGCCCATACCGAACTGCCTGCCAGGACTGGGCCTAGTGGCAGAGGCCTAGCTGCTCAGGGCCAGAGTCAGAAGTGAAGCCTGCGTTATACATTGAGTTCAAGACCAATGTGGGCAATTAATAAAAATACCTATCTCAGAATAACAAGTAGAAATATAGCCAGAAATGTAGTTTTAAGGCAAATTAAGCACTTGCCTGGCATGGGAGAAGCCCTGAGTTGAATCCCTAGTTCTGTAAACAAACCCAGAAATCAAAACATACGTGACACAGATCATCCATGATGGTTCAACAGGCCAATTCTTACTAAGGGTTTTCATTTTCTTTTTATAAAGTCTTAGGGTTGGGTTGCAGTACTGGAAACAGAAACACTTTACTTAGAATCTACCACTTCTCCCTTTACAAAGAGCAAGAAAACATTCTTGGTGGTGGTGGTGTTCTTATATCCACGAGGGGCAGAGCAGATGGCAGGCCTTTGTTCATTCTGGCTTGATGCCTGACTTGGTGGCCAAAGCTGTTTTATTCCTAGGTATGGGACAGTGGACCATGACAGGATAGGTAAGGTTACCTGCATTCAAAGCTCCCAGCACTCAGGCACCCACCTGAGATGATAGGCGGCTCCCTGCTTCCTACCAGATTCCTGGCCTGGGACATGTGCCAAACTTCCCATATAGGAAACATGACCGATGGTTACATAGACCAGAACAGAGTTCTCCGGGCTAATGAGGTACCTAGAGGCCATGAGGGTTTAGCTAATAAGCTTCCCCTTCCTGGGGATTCCTTCTTCCAAAGGTATTTAATCTCTGGTCCACCCTAGGGAGGTGGAGTGTACTCTCTTTTCACAATGAACAATCGATAAACGGTTTGGAACCAAAGACTGTCTCTTTCATCAAGAGCTACCACAGAGAGTATGGAGACCTTCGCCTACAGAGCCATGCTGCCTAAGCGTCCCACAAAAGGCCCCTTTGTGCTTCCAGACAACAGCTGCTAAGCTAACAACTTGTTCTAATATGCTAAGTCAGGGTTCTTCTCCCCCTTATCCCCACTCCCAAGCCCAGGTGGGTCCCCAGCCTGTGGGGCGATTCCTTTCTAGGCTCTCCTGTGGTTTCCAGTCTTCCAGCAGTATCTGGATGACCAAGAGTCTGAGAACCCCCAGGCCCAGCTTCATCGTAGACCTGTGGACCCAAATCCTTTCCCAAGTCTGGACAACCCGGTGGCTTCTGGGTGTTCAGGAGTTTGGGAATTTCCAGCCTGGGCTCCTCATCACCGGCCTGTGGAGCCCTGACCCTTCGCTCCTGACTCCATTTGGTTCCCAGCAGCAACTGGATGCCCAGGAACTCGGGAACCCTAGCTTCGACCTCCTACATCCTAGGCTGTTTCCCCACCCCGTGAAAACAGGGGAGCTGTGTTTTCCCACCCTGTGGAAACTTCGGCGTTTTGCTCAACAGCGACACAGGCAGGGCAGGGTAAAGACAGTCTCTGAGTTCCGCCTGCCTAATTGGCTATTCCCACACCCCGCTACAGGGCAGAATGCAAAACCACAACTAGAACTCACAAAAAAACAAGTCAAACCAAATTCAGGCAGAGCAGCAAGGGAGGAGGAAGACAGCCAGAGACCCATAGACAGCCATGTCACTCACAGGCTTGTCTTCCAACACATGGCACAGGCACTGCCAGGCCATAGACACCAGCGCAGATGGAGGATGTCACCCGGGGGCACGCCACCCAAAGTGTCCAGGCTGCAGTGGGAGCCACCACAATGTGTATGTGGTGGTCAGACAGGAGAGAAAGAGAAGTGGAGGAGCTTGAACATTCTGAAGAGAGATGGACCTGGAGACTTGAGTGCAGAGAGGAGGAACCTGCTGTGAATGGCCAGCCAGCCCTGCCACTTAGGACTATGGTAAACTTCTAACCTGGGTTGCTGCTGAAGGGGATGTCCGAGTCCATAGCTATGCAGTGGCAGGGGTATGTCCATGGCTCATATTACCACTAGAGAAATGGGAATGCCCCTTGTTGGGGTAGCCACTGGGGACCACATGGATGCCCGGGGCTGTGCATAACTGACCCTACTGTTCACTCCCCATAGTACTCTGGAGAGCTGGCTCCATTTTCTCACAGCGGCAGCACTTGGGAGAGCCAATCCTGCACCTTGTCTGGGCAGTACGAGTGGAGCTGACCCTGATGGTTGGGTATGGGTGAGTTAGTCCCTAGGGAGTGAGTATAGGAGAGCTGACCCTGCCACTCATCTCTTGTAGGGTGGCACAGGAGCCCCCATGCGCCACCCCTCACCACTCTCAGCAGTTGGGAAAACTGCCTACAGGGTCATGAACTGAAGAGAGCTAGACTTGCCTTTCACCAGATGTAACCCCTGGGAGAACATGCCCTGCTTCCTTGCCTGGACAGAAAAATTGAGCAGGCTAGCCCCAAGGGTGATTCCACAGGTGACCTGGCCCTACTAGTTGACTGCCATGAGGTAACCTGAGTGTGTGTGTATGTGTGTGTGTGTGTGTGTGTGTGTGTGTGTGTGTGTGTTGGGGGGGGTGATGTCCCTCCCCTCCCCCAACACCTGTGGCAGTCAGGAGACTTGGCACTGAGGTCATGAAAGCAACTGAGCTGGCCTTGTCTTGGCTGGCTGCAGCACTCAGGAAAAGGGTCTATGTAACTTCATCTGGGCAGTACAATAGAGGTGGTCCTGGTGGAGGGAACACAGGTGAGCCAGCCCTGAGGGAAAGAACATAGGAGAGCTGGCCCTGCCACTTGTCTGGCATGAGGTGGTATGGGTATTGAGGTGATTCCCTCTCTCTCATCCCCTGCCTCACTGCCTACACTAGACAGGAGAGCTAGCCCTGGGGTCATGAGAGTGGGAAAGCTAGCTCTTGCCTGTCACTGGATGGAGCACTTGGGAGAGCAGGCCCCTGCACCTTGACTAGGCAGAAGAGTAGAGCTGGCTCTGGACAGTGCCAGAAAGCCAGTCCTGAGGGCATCAGTGCTGTAGAGCTGACCCTGCCTCCTGCTGGTGGCAGCATTGGGTGGCTTGGCATGAGCAGTGATGGAGAACTTGCCCTGGTACAAAGGAAAAGCTGGTGCACTGACTAGGTCAGCCACCATCCAGGCCCAGGTCCAGGGCTCTAAGTTGGCCCATCCCAAACTCTATATCATCTGCAAATTGTTGAGAAGTCATTATGAGGATCCGGTATTGTTGGTCTCACAGAAGCCAGAGACCTCCAACCAGACCGATGACTCTCTGCACTGGACATTTACAAGTGAAGATGTGTGGACAGAGGGGTGTACTGTGGGACACACTGTGACACACTGTAGCTTCCTCAATGAGACTTTTTTTCTATGGTTTATATTTGTTCTTGTTTGTTGGTTTGTGTGCATTTTATTTTGGGGAATAAGTTGCAAATGTGAAGGATGGATATGAAGTGGAGATGAGCAAAACTTGGGTGCATAATGTGAAACTCACAACGAATCAATAAAAAGCAAAAAAAAAATAACAAAAATAACAAAGAAAAGCAAGCAAGCAAACAACAAAAAGAATTTACCGCTTGTTGGAAGAGTGAAGGGACTCGTAGAAAACACGGTTCCACAGGAAGCCAGAACTGGAAAGACTTGGCCGTGCATTCATGAGCAGACACGCACATACTGTTTTGAGCAGTAGAGTGGCCATGTGCAGAGCTGATCTCTCTGTCATTGTTGAGCAGAAGCTAAAGGAGGACGGTCTACCATGACGTGTGGTAGCTTTGAGGGAAGAATCAAGGGCCAATGTCAGGGACTAAGAATAGGAAGTAACCACGTGACCATGGGTATGTGAATTTACTTCAGGGTCTTCACTTTGATTCCATTGACCAACCTGTCTGTTCTTATATTAATACCACATAGTTTTTCTCACTATTGCTCTGTAGTATAGCTTGAGGTCAGGGATGGTGATACGTCCAGAAGTTCTTTTATTGTTCAGGATTGTTTATGCAATCCTGGATTTTTTGTTTTTCCATATGGAGTTGAGAATTGCTCTGTCGAAGTCTGTAAAGAATTGGGTTGCACTTTTGATGGGAATTGCATCGCCTAGCTCCACAGAGAGTTGATGTGCTAGGATGTGGGGCTTGGGCATACCCAGGTGAGGCCCCAACATGAAGGGGATGGGGAGGAAAAGAGTGTGGAGGGGGTGACAGTGGAGGAGGGGCAGTGAGTAGAATGTAAAGTAAATAAATAAAACTAATAAATAAAAAATTTAAAGAATAGGAAGTAAAACTACTAATAATATTTATATCCAAAGCACCTAAGAAAAAGATACCAAATTCCATTTCCTTCTTTTTGCAGCTCTCACGTGTCAACATAGATGGCCTTGTTGCTGTCATCAATGTAAAAACAAACAAACAAACAAGCAAAAAACAAACAAACAACAAAAATCCCTTCCCATTTGGGGCAAGTTTCTGGTATGTCATGAATTTTGGTAGACTTTTCTCCCCCTATTCCTATTCACAGAAAATGGCAGAGAGGGAACAGACAGGCTCCAGTTACAGTCAGATGACTAATATTCAAACCCGTGCCTTCCCACGTGGGCATGCTAGAGATGGCTACTTACTGTCCTCTATGTCAGAAGAGTGAAAAAGATTTGAATACGGTCTGGATACAGTGCGGTCTCTGTGGAAGATGGGAGGATACACATGGTGCCTTGAAAACATAGGGAACACTCAGAAATTACTGTGCAAGTTGCCCGCCCACCAAAGGTTCATCTCTCTGAAGTTCTGAACGCCACCTTCAAAAAAGCCCGCCGTGGACCATCTCATCACACCACACATCATCTTTTTGTTTGTATCGCGTTCTTAAGAATCAGGCTTATAATTATCCTCACAGTGGGACCTATTAAGCTTATTGTTTTAAGAACAAAGCTGGCACACTCTTCCCATTTCCCACGAACAAACTGAAAGTTCTGTTTTGAAGAGTCTCTTGAATAAGAAAAGAAAAGAAAAAAAAAACACACCACACAATGGAACTATAAATTTAAGTGAAAGGATACACTCTGGAATTTACAATAGGCAGCAGGCTGTGTTCCTAGTCTTCCTAAAGGTGTGAAATTGTAGTTAATTGCTTTGTTCTTGATTTGAAAGAGCAACGAGTTCATAAATACTAAGTTTGAGTGGCACTTTGCAAAGGCTCTCAAATCCCTCAGTGTGGTTTTCATTGCCAAAGATGTAATTCTTCTGGGCGTCGATTATTCCCGTGAATTTTAAAATATTTAAAAATACTCAACAGAGACATAGCTGGAGAGCAGAAATTTGCTCTGCACTTCGTGTTGATACAGATGGACGTGCCAATGAACCCTTTGGCTTACTGAATAGATGATGCCCTATAGCAAGCTTCAATACGTTCTAAGTGTAGAATTCTAGGATAAAATATGAATAGTGTAGTTACTGCTTCTTTAGTATAGAATGAGGAAGAAATCTTAAAGACATTCAGGGTGACTTACAAAATACTTATACATCAAATCACATATTTATTGTGTATATATGTGTATTAACTATAACTATCCTATCTATTACTGTCTATCAATGATTTGACTATTATCTATCATTTATTTATCTTCTATCATCTACCTACCTACCTATCTACCTACCTACCTATTTATCTATTTATCCATCCGTCCATCCATCTATCTTATCATTTGTCTGTCTGTTTGTCTAGGTTTCTTTCTGTTGCTCTGACAAAATTCCCTGTCAAAAGCAGCCTAGGGCCCAGTGATGATGGCACCAATCTTTAATTCTATCACTCAGGGGGCACAGGCAGGCAAATCTCTGAGTCTGAGGCCAGCTTGAGATACAAAGTGGGTTCCAGGACAGCTAGGGGTACACAGAGAAACCCTGTCTTGAAAAACAAAACAAAACAAAAACAAAAACAAAAACAAAAACAAAAACCAAAAAGCAACTTAGGGGAGAGAAAGGGGATTTGATTTACACTCCCAGGGGACAAAGTCCACCAAGTCCACTCTGGCAGAGAAGATAGGCCACAGGTAGAGAAGCCACAGTGGCAGAAGTAAAAAGCTGGCTGTCAGACGAAAGCAGGAAGTGGGACCAGGCTCTGAAACTCAAAATCTCCAGTCAATTAGGTTCTTCTTCCAGCAACCCCTTAGGTTCCACAACTTTTCTAAATACCACAAAGGCAGGACACCAAAGCTTCAAACATATGAGCCTAGGGAGGTCATATTAAATTGAAACTGCAATATCACCTATCAATCCATACATCCAAAGACATGGACTTTATATCCTACATAACTGGCATCTCTTTGTGGAAAATATAAAACATTTATGTGCCAACCTAAATCCTTTGGATTAAAATCTGTATAATGGGTGTACAAAACATAAAATTTTATGTGAAAGCATAGTACGCCTCATGATGTTTGACGCTATATATGTTTGACAACATATATGTGCATGTGTTATATAATCATGTTAACCATATGTACTCCCCATAACCTACCATTTCTTCATAATAAAATATTCATTGTCCTTCTGTTAGCTTTTAAGATACATAATATGTAATTGTTATCGACTGTTGCCTCACTGGCTGTTATCAAGAGTAGATTACAGATTTCATTAAGTAATTTAAAATGCTTACAGATATGATTAATATTATATTATCTGAATATATTGGTGGCATAAGGATGATTCATATTGGCCTGGTCCCACCAGACATGAGTACAAATAACATCACAGAAAGCCACACCCATCTGAAGTGGATATGGCATATGAATCTGGCCACCTATGGCTGTTAGTTTAATTGAAAATTGCAAGACAAGGCCAAGCATGGGGGATCACACACTACACTTAGCATCCAGAAGACTAAGGGAGAGAAGGAGCATGAATAACTTTGAGACCAACCTGGGCTATGTAGTGAGTTTCAAACTAGTGTTAGTAGCATAGACAGTCCTGGCTTGAAAAATAATTAAGTAAGTAATTAAATAAGTAAATAAATAAGTAATAAAATTTCAAGATAGCAGCTCTTTTGGGCCATAACCTAATCAGTCTTTATAGTTTATTTAAGCTGTTTATATAGGGAGGTTTTGGTTTATAACAGATGGCCACATGCAATATGATCAAGCGCCCACTTCAATGGTCACATGTTCAGCAGACTCAGAAGGAAAAAGAGCACAGTAAATACGAGAATGCAATACCCACTCAGGGCATAAGAGGGACAGTTGTTTTACAAACTCGGCCTTATACCCTCTGAGCCTATCATGTGGTATTAGGATCATGTCACCTTAACACTACCTGTCTGGCTTCTTCTAGTTCTTCAGTCCCCACAATCCACCCCATGCACAAAGAACCAGAATTCAGATTTGCAAGCAGAGGCCACATAAGGTGAACAAACAAGCAGTGACCTGACCTGTTTGTCCCTGGGTTGTGACCCAAGAGGGAAATACTGGTTTTCAGTTGGAGGAAGCAGTGAAGTGGCTGGGTTGTAGAGAATCTAGAATTTGACCTGGGAATTGGCCAGGACTTGGGTTATGAATACAGCATTTGGATTTCAATTTAGGCATTTAGAGACCTCTGTCACTTTGTCCACAGTATCCTTTTAATAGAGTTTCTTTGCTGAGTAAAACGCCTGAGGAAATGTTTTATAATTTATCATCGTAACCATGTCATGTTAAGATTAACCGGTACTAACTCTTCTAATTTCCATTTTCCTTAAGAAACATCATGTAAGCTTAAAGCAAACATGCTTCATGTGCATTCGCGATTTAAAAATGAAGAAGTTAGATGTGATGGTTCACCAGGTTGTCCGAGCTCTTGGGAGGGTGTGGGCACGAGGGTCATAAGTTCAAGGATAGCCTTGGTTACAATAATAAGTTAGAATCCAGCCTGCGCTACATGAGACCCTATTTCCCGAACAAAATCTGTTAATAATGCGTGCCCTCAGTACAGATGTGAAAATCCATGCTTATGCCAGTCAGCAGGTACACATGGGTACAGGTTCACAGGACATCACTACTCCAATGTATTCTTTAGAGTCACTAGGCTTTAACTAGGCTCATGTTCTTCTCATTCAGGAATTCCTCTCACTGTTTACTCCAGGGTGACTTCAGGGCTATACTGTAAGACAATGTGAAAATCACCGATGTTCATTATAACCTTAAGGAAAGAGTAATACAGTGAAGAATCTAAAGTCGAGCATTGTAGTGATTCCCAGTGGTTAATTGAGTAGAACTGAGTATTTCCATATTCTCCTCTTGGCCTTGTATCATAATACTACTCTGACAGTTGATCTCAGTGTCTGCAAGTGAGATCCATCCTTCTTTCTACAGAGTCTCAGAGCCAAGTCTGTACTTTCCTATTTTTATTGCCTCCATTAAAACCCAAACAGTGACACCTCTCGAGGATTGCAGGTTCAAGCTTATGCAGTGTTCCCCATGCAACATCCACAATAACCCCATCTCCTTAGACACAGTGTGCATATTCACACATACACACACACACACACACACACAAACACACACACAGTCATACACACAATTATGAATGCATACACACATATACATGCACATACATATGCACAGACACACACATATACATATACACATGCACATAAACACATGCATACAGTTATAAATGTATACGGATTTATGTGGATGCACACACATATACACACACAGACACATACACACACAATTATGAATGCATACACACATATGCATGCACACACACACACATGCACAGACACACACAAATGCAACAGAGGTGTAGAAGGAAGACATTATGGCTGACATAGGATACATTTCTGCTTCCCTGAAACCACAGGGCCTTTTTCACTTTTTCCTTCACATAGATCACCCTGAGATGGCTTTTCCTTCAACTCCTAGTCCCACAGACAAGGAATGCCATCACAACAGCATCAAAGTCCTGACATGATTCTTTCACAGAGCAAGAAGAGGAACACACCATGGGGCTCAGGACGAATGGACTTGTACATATGCTCTAAGAAACTTCCGAGCAATCCGTGGTCTGCAGTCTCTTCAGTCATAGACCTATAAAACCTCAGGCCAACCCACAAAGGATATAGGAAGTGGATACCTTTTAAAAAAATAATTGGGCATAGATTCATCCATATTTACACATCAATACCTTGTTTGAACTTTCAGCTTTGTCTCTCTGTGTGGTGTATGTGTGGCTTATATGTAGACGCGTTTGGTATGTGCACACCAGAGTGCATATGTGTAGAGGTCAGAGATAGTCTTTGTGTGTCCTGTTCTATCCCTCTCTGGCTTACAACTTTGAGACAAGATCTCCCATTATACCCACAGACTTCCAATAATTTTCGTCAACTGGCAGACTCCAGAAACTCTCCTGCCATTGTCCCTATACTGATTACAAGTGGCTGTGTGGCCACATCTGGCTTTTTATAAGGATGCTTGGTTTCTGAACACAGGGGCAGATGCTTATGCAAATAGCACTCTTCACCACCAGCCATTGCACCATCACTCATTGTAAACAATTTGCAAAATTCAAAGCAAAGGGAGGTGAGGGGAACTCAGTTGTATTATAAGGTTTCATCTACAGATAATGCACTGATTATTTCTAAAATACAGCACATTTCATTCCACCAAATCAGCCTGTTTTCCTCTGACTCTATTTCCTTCTTTATATTAAAAGCACATATACCACATTGAAACACATCGTTTCTGCACACCTTTAATTCCAGCGCTTGGGAAGCACAAGTAGGTGGATCTCTAAGTTCAGGGCCAGCCTGATCTATAGAATGAGTTACAAACCAATCGAACACTTGACTTGTGAGACAGCCCCCAAATTGAGTTCAGTAGGTCCTAGTAAATGTCCTGGTGATTAGGACTGCATGTTTAGGCCATATTCTTTCCACAACGTTCCATACAGACAGAGGATGGTTTTTTGGTATAACCTTGCTTAGCTTTAGGTCTTAGTTGGCTCAGTCTCTTCTAGGCATCTCCCCGCGCCCCACCCCTTTGTTTCTTCTACCTTCTGCTTTTCATCATAGCCTCCTCTCAGACACTGTACACTGGTAGCAAGAGTGTCCCGCTGTTACTCAGCAAGGTAACTGTGATCGAGGGAAAAAGGCCTTAGTTTCCATTGAACCTCTCAAGTTTCCATTTAAATGACCTTTGCCAAAGGCAGCCTGTGTTCTGCTCAGCCTTGGCAGCTTGCATAGCCTTCCGGGACACCTTGGGGACAGCATTTCACCTGCATTGTCTCAGCACCTGCCATCTTTGCTCTACACACCAGCTTTCTAGCACTTCCAAACAACTAACATCCATGACAACGGTGGCCTCCCACTGCCAGATTCTTCGGGGTTTTGAGCCCTATCTCCACAGGAAGCAATTACAGTTTTTGGTTTGCATTCTGGTAACACTGTTACATAGATATAGGGACCTTATTTTTCTCATGAGCCCAACTGTCTTTTTAACATTTAGAGAAAAAGTTCCAATTCCATGGTAATAATGACTGTAAACAACATTCTTTTTAACTGCTGGACTAATTGGTGGACACACTCTAGCTAGACTTAGTGGACCAAAGTCTAAGGCAGAATAAGTTACTTAGGTAGATCTTAAAGTATCTTCCTTAAAATATTTATTAGTGGCAAAAGCAAAATTAGTAATTGTTTGCTTCTCTGTTGCTGTGATGAAATAGAGATGCAAAACAATTTGTGGAGAAAAGGGTTTATCTATTTTTCTATTTATTTATTTATTAGATATTTTATTTATTTACATTTCAAATGTTATCCCCTGTCCTAGTTTCCCTCCACAACCCCCCTATCCCGTTCATCTCCTACTGCTTCTATGAGGGTGCTCCTCCACCTACCTACCCACTCCCGCCTCACCTCCCTAGCATTCCCCTTCACTGGGGCATCAAGCCTTCCCAGGACCAAGGGTCTCTCCTACCATTAGTGCCTGACAAGGCCATCCTCTGCTACATGTGTGACTGGAGCCATGGGTCCCTTCATGTGTACTCTTTGGTTGGTGGTTTAGTCCCTGGGAGCTCTAGGGTATCTGGTTGGTTGATATTGTTTTTCCTATGGGATTGCAAACCACTTCAGCTCCTTCTGTTCTTTCTCTAACTCCTCCATTGGGGTCACCGTGCTTAGTCCAGTGGTTGACTGCAAACATCCGTCCCTATATCAGTAAGGCTCTGGCTGAGCCTCTCAGGAGACAGTTATATCAGGCTCCTGTCAGCATGCACTCAATGTCAGTAATAGTTTGGTAGCTGCATATGGGCTGGATCCCCAGGTGGTACAGTCTCTGGATGGCCTTTCTTTCAGTCTCTGCTCCACTCTTTGTCCCTGTATTTTCTTTAGACAGGAGCAATTCTGGGTTAAAATTTTGGAGATGAATGGGTTTGTCCATCTTATAATTTGTAGTTCATTGTCAAGTGAAACCAAGGCAGGGATTCAAGGCAAGGACCTAGAAGCAGGAACTGAAGCAGAGACCATGAGGAGCATTGTTTAATGGCTTGTTTCCTCTTACTTGCTCAATCTGCTTTGTTATACAGCCCAAGACCATCTGCCTAGGGTTAGCACCGCCCAAAGTAGGCTGGACCCTGTCACATCAATCATTATGCATCACAGACATGCTCAGAGGTCAATTTCTCAACTAAGGTTTCCTTTTCCAATGGACTCTAGCTTGTGACAAAACATTAATCGCACTGTTTTTTTTTTTAACAATATTTCAATCATTTGATTTTACAGATGAAGACTCTGGAGCCAGATGCTGGGGTAAAAGCCTGCTAGGTTTCCTGTGTTTACTTCCTGTCAACTGGTTGCTTGCTCCACCTCTTGACCTATGGTTGACTTTATTTAATCCTGTTTACAACAAACAGGAAGCCCTTGGATTAAAGGTATATGCTAGGACTGAGCCACCAGACAACTAGAAATAGTTTTTTCCCCAGGAAATAACACAATCTTGGGGTTCACAGTGTGAT
The DNA here is from genome assembly GCF_021556685.1 of Rattus norvegicus. NCBI lineage: Eukaryota > Metazoa > Chordata > Mammalia > Rodentia > Muridae > Rattus > Rattus norvegicus. Next base: position 56,352,140 of record NC_141552.1, on the reverse strand, counting down.
CAAATATCCTGCCACATCATGGTAACCAGGACATTCACACCATCAGGGGGATGTGGTCAAACCATGTCCCCATTGATGTTACAAACACTCCATTTAGATTTCTGCAGATAAATTGCTGAGTTCCGTGTGAACACTTGAATTCATCACACACATACACCCATTTGAAATTTGTCATACTAAATAAATGGCCAGTACTCTTTAAATATGTCCATGTCATAAAAACTAAAAATCCAGACATCACCACAAGTGAGAAAAGACGTGGAAATCAACTGAATAAAAAAAATGTGGTTGGGAGCCGAGAATAAGCAACAGAAAACTAAAGACCACTACATTTGTGGTAACCCAGGTTTGTCAGTTAGTCATGTTGTGAACATCAGGTAAGCTTTGAGTTTGAGATGATAGTTCTGTACTAATACTCAGTTCCTTGTGTTCATTATCATGTTTCTAGTTCAGAAAAAAAAACACAAAAGGAAAATAAAAGATCTGGGCCCAGAATCTGTGGCAACTTTATCAATTATCATTTGTGATTTTGGGAAATACAGTGTTACCGAGGTTTTATAAGCCTGTTGATCAAACCCAATCCCAGCCTGTTTTAGTAAATAACATTTTACTGGAACACAAGTATATCCCTATATTTTTTGTATGTTATCTACAGCTGCTTCTGAGACAGAAAGGCAAAGATATATAGTTGCAACAGGAACTGTTCATATGACCAGTAGAGCCTAGAATATTTACTACCTGGCCCTCCGCAGAGGACCTGTGGCAGTGTGTGTATTTCATCCAAGTGTTAATGCTTGGGCATTACCTTGGAGCTCTGAAATGAGAGGAAAAGAGGCCCGAAAGTGTGAATCCCTGTGGTCAGCCCCAAAGCATGCTCCTTAAATCAATGGCCTCTCTGCTGTCCTTACAAGGTGAGCATTTCCTTTGCTCCTGGGGCTCCTCTTAGCCTGCTAGCTATTCTTCATAGTCTCTGTGGCCAGATGTGTTTCCTTCACACACAGCTTATAGGCCCGTGTCTTCTGGGCCCTCTCAGCATTCCTATCTTGACTGCTGATGATGCTGCATAAATAGTTACCAGAACTGTGATCACTGGAGTAAGAGGATAAACTATAGCTTAATCAAAACATCCAATAAGGAAGGTGCGCATGTGTTTTTAAGGATTCCATTATATAAACCTTCCAATATGTATTTCCTGCCCATCACTCCAATGGAAAACTTTGGGCACAAGGTATACATGTGTCTTCAAAGACACTATCACTTCATTTACATCAATCCAAAACTTCTAATATGTCTTCCCTGCCCACCACTCAAATATAAAACTTTGGGTGCTTACAGCAGGTAAAGATGCTTACTTCCAAGCCCAATGACCTGAGTTTGTCCCTCTGAACCCACATGGTGAAGGAAAGAGTTGACTCCCAAAAGTAGTATTCTGACCTCTGCGTGCGCACCAAATAAAGGCCTATAATAGAATATTTAAAAACTCACTCTTCGCATTTAAAGCCAACACTAGCAAAAACACTTCTAGACACTTGCTTTCGCTTTCGTGTTTTCTGTATCAACAAATGGTCTTAAGAGCACACTGTGTTCCAAGCCTGCCATCCAATTCAAATTATCTACATCACTAAGCACTATCCTTCCTGACCACCAGATGCACCCTCTATCTTCTCTTATTCTGTCTACTAATATAGTCTTGTTATTTTCAACTCTTCTGTGTCTTCCCCTACCCACAAAAATGGTTGACAGTGGTTTCTGATCTATTCATTTTCCCAAGACATTACTGCTTTGCATGGAATCCATAGAGAATCTTCAAACAGCTGTGCTATATGTCTGTTGTCACCTCCCACCTCCATCTAACATCCTTGTGAGGACTTCTCTTTGATTTGAGATGGGACTTTTTTTTATCTGGTCATGTGTTCCATAGCTTTCAAGGACCTACCCAAACTGGTCCCTGTTTAAGACACCCACCCCTGTCTCACTCTCCCTTCACTTTCATAACTGTTCATATTCACGATGTGTACCTTGCATTTTTTACCTGTACCTCATTCTATCCAGAAGTGGTTCATCCTTAAATGGAACACCTTACTCCTAATGCTGTTAACTCTCACATGTTCTCTGTTGGACTCCATTACCCCAGGGTACT